>NC_056725.1:159169515-159237015 GCF_019279795.1 Protopterus annectens | reverse complement strand
TAGTATGTGTGGTTTGTTATAAAAAGCTATTTATTAACTACTGCATTAGTGTACAAGTGACAGTTTGGTGCTGCATCAGTGTATATTCTGCAAGTTTCTGTGGGCAAAAGACTGTGATAACTAGACTTTGATTTAGCAGAATCCAGCCAGCAAGACCTTAGTGTCTTAAGAAGACTTCGGATCCATCACAGTAAGCAGCACCTTGATAGTTAACTTTTCAATGGCGAGCCTACCTGCGTTCGAACACAGGGGAGCAATGCCTGCAAAGGGTCACTTCAGTGAAGTTGCAGTAACTTAACATTTGTACACATGTGTAAATCTTAAACAGAAGTATTCCAGTTTATGCAGTTTGTAGCAGTACAGTTTCTCAGATGTCTGAATCTAGATTGAGCCTGCTGTGCAGGAACGTTGCAGTGCCATAAATTCTCCAAGAAAGGTGAACACCAACTTTTTACAACATCTCGCTGCCTGCTGTGTTTCTCCAGCTTCTTGAGTGACTCCGAAAAATTTCCAGCCATCTGCAACAGCCTGATCCACCTGTTCTCTTGCTAAGTGGTAAGACCTTTTTCTGTGTCACATTTTTAGTATGGATGCTATTAGGCAAAATTCAAGGAGATGTAAGCCAAGCTTTACTCTTAATGTAGCATAACAACCAGATAAAATATGGAGTAAACTGCAGTGTTGGTATACACAGCATATTAGTAAATGTAAAACCTTATTAGGGCAAGTTGATAGTAAGGCATTATGCAAATAGATTACAATATTTGACTGGTATCTCAAAGAAAACCATGTGGGGTATGTCAAATGTTTATTGTGTAAATCATATGAAACTGCTTTCTGTGTACAATATCACAAAAAAGTATTGCATGACATTATTCAAATGTTAGACTGTACAGACAAAAATGTTAATGGTAAAGAACCAGGAAAAGTTAATATGCTTACACTATATTCAGATGTTGAACAGTTATGTCCTGTCACTACATGTGAAAGGTTTATTTCAAAGTTACAACAGTCAAGTCAGTTACTGACAGAACCTCTAGTACATCTTCTTACAAAAGAATGTAATAAACTTCTAAGAGACAGACCTAATGAGTTCAGAAAGCTGTTCTCTTACAGACTTAGCAAAAGTGTAAAAAAAAGGATGTAAAGAATGGACAACAGGAAAACAATCTGTAAGTGTTTCTGTCATATGACACTGTTAAGCAGGGAAGTTTGAATGGATATGCTTTCATCAAGTCAGCATTTGCACAAGATCAACATTGTTTCTCTACAGGATGAAAACATATTTTTCTGCAAACACCAGCAAACAGATGTTTTCATACAAAGACCAAAATAAAATACCAAGGAGAAAAACAGGATGTAAAATCACTATAAAGAGACTATAGCAAATTAAATTGTTAGGAGATGTATTTTGTACAGGAACATTGTCATTTATACTGAACGAGAAGTAAAAAGTGGCACAGTGTAACTAAAGCTGCAACAGTAGTATGTGTGGTTTGTTATAAAAAGATATTTATTAATTACTCCATCAGTGTATAAGTCACAGTTTGGTGCTGCATCAGTGTAGATTCTGTAAGTTTCTGTGGGTAACAGACTGTGATAACTAGACTTTGATTTCAGCAGAATCCAGCCCGCAAGGCCTTTGTGTCTTAAGAAGACTTCGGATCCATCACAGTAAGCAGCACCTTGATAATTAATTTTTCAGTGTGTAGTGGGACCTTCCCATATGGCCCCAACTGTTTCCATTCCTTCTCCTTCATCCCACATTTTGGAGCTGGTGCCTTTGGCTCTGACACTTCCCCACATTATCTCTTTGTTGTCTGGCAATAGCCTGCTGCCTTCAGTTCTGGCTTCTATCTTGATGTACTTGACTCTGGTCTCATCTGAGCAGAGCCCTGGGTTTGGGTCAAATTTGAGGCTCTGAGCCTCCCTTACCCCTCAGTGACTCTGCTCTGGTCTTGATCTCTGATCTGGCTGGGTCAACAGTTGGTACAGGGATTTCTCCTAGGTTTTCAGATACAAGGGGATCCACTTGCCAGTCACTAGGCTTTGTAGAAGTTGTACTGTTCCACTCTGAGATGAATACATCTGTTCCACTGTTGGAACCATCCTGATCCTCCTATCCTTCCAGAATCTTGAGAGCCTGCACATTTAGGCTTCGAGTAGCCCCGGCTCCCCCAACATCATCCCCCTCAGTATGTGCACAAGAAGAGCTAGTGCAAGAGAAAACACTTGGATTCCCCAGAGAAATCCCACACTGCGGATTCAGACCTTGATGAAGGAGAGGAGTTCCCCCAAGGCCTTATCCCCTGCAAACCAGATAAGGTATTGCCCCCCCCCCGAACAGGTAATTTTGGAGTAAAAGTCCCATCATGGATGCCATTGTTATTGCTGCAGCCACTAAGAGATCTCTGAAGAATGAACATGGGTGTTGGACTGATTTGACAGGTGCCTTGTGCCTTAACCATGTTTGCACTTAACTGACTATGCTTTAGAGGGATATGATTTTTGAAATGTCTTAGGTTGGTGGCTTCTCAACCTTCCTGTCTTATAAGACCGTGGTGATTCAGCCACTACGCAGTCCATCTGAAACATTTCTGTGCATATTGTATTGAATGTGGTGGATAGTTCAGCTTGCGCTACAGGCACTGGCATTACAGCTGCCTGCCATGCCTAGTTGCTGCTTTGTAACTTTGTGGATTGCTTCAAGGCATCCTTTTTAAATGCTCCTTTTGATGGAATCACATTATTTAGTAGCAAGGTTTAAAGTACCTTGACTAGGAGCAAGCTAGGCATTGTCTGCTATGGGTGTACACTCCATCCCTGAGAGGACTTTTTCTAGAAACTGAGGGTGGGAAGTGATGTTCTTTAAATTGCACAGCTGGCCCAAGATGCTCCTAGTGAAAGTGCACCCAAGGCATAGGGGGCAGCTTCAAAAAGGACACTGCCCTAGAGGCAGGGGTGGTCTGCAGTTTCAAGACTTCAGAGGATTGTTTTCAGGCAATCCCTTTCAGCACTCCTAAAAGTTTGTCCAACTGCTGCACTGTGCATTTTCCACTCACAGGCTTGGGAGGCAATTATATCCGCTGTCTAGATGCTGAGTAATTTCTAGAGGCTATACAGTCCCCTCTGATCCTCCCCCAACATTGAATAAAAATCCCTCCCAGACCTTCCATCCCACCATCAGATGGAATCAACAGTAGAGATTCAGACGTTGCTTGCAAACAGAGGCATCCAAGAGTTCCCACCAAACCAGTCAAGATCTGGGGTCTATTCAGGATTCTTTTTAGTACCAAAGGAAAATGGGGACCTCAGGCCCATATTGGATCTAAGCAAGTTAAATTAAAGGAAAATGGGGACCTCAGGCCCATATTGGACCTAAGAAAGTTAAATTTCTTAGTGACCAAGTTCTGGATGGTAATGGTCTAGTCCATTCTACCTGTCTTGACAAAGGATGATTTGGTATACTCTCTGGAACTCAAGGACACCTAGAGGCAGTCTGGGAGGTTCCAGCACTTCAGGCTGAGAGCCAGTCATTTTCAGTTTTGGGTAGTGTTGTATGGTCTCACCACAGACCCCCCCCCCAGGTGTTTACAAAATGCATGGCAGTGTTAGCAGCCCAGCTCATACTGCAGGGGTTTCAGGTCTTTTCTTACTAGATGACTGGCTCCTCACAGAGACATCAAAAGCTTCATTGATTCACTCATGTGAATTTGTTAAACAAAGGATTTCAGGATGGATATTGAGCAGAATATCAGGGACAAAGGAAAAGAAAAGGAATACTTGTATTAAATGCTAGAGGAGCTCCAATAGTGATAGAAGAGGAGAAAAAGATAATAATGGTAGATTTGAGGTAGTATGGAGCTACTGGCAAGCGTATATTCCACCTAAAACTGCTGTTACGGACTTTAAGAAAATTTGGTGAGAAATAATCAGCTTTCAGCAAGGAATATTGCTTATAGGTGGGAAATGGAACTTTATTTGCAACAGTGAAGATGTATCTTGGGGAAATGGAAGGGAAAATATAACAAGAGGGTAGGTATCTGAAGAAATCTATGAAAATATTTAGTATGAAGATGTGAATTCAGAAGTAGGATCTCAGAGAGAATTATAACTGGGCTAGACTAGACAGAAATTATATTTCACAGGGACGTTTGCATTTAATTAAAAGCTTCAATACATATCCAGTAACGATTTCAGATCATGTGCTTATAACATTTGTGATAAAAATGTGAGGTAATGAAGTACAAATGAAACACTGCCACTTCCCCACCTACCTGTTAAAAAAAATAAGGAATGGGTAGTGGAAGTTAGTTATTAGGGAAGACAGAAATTTCTTCAGAAGTTGTAGCTAGTGAGTGGTATAAATGAAAGTGGAGTTTATAAATAGGGTGGCAATAAAAGAAAGAGAAAGATGGTTAAGAAGTTGCAATAATTATTTAGAAGGGCTGGCAAAGGTTTAAGTATTGCAGAATAAGGAGGTTCTCGTATAAGAAGAGGTGCAAATGCAGAATGCTAAAGGGAAAATAAGCAAGTAGCTGGATAGTATGCATGAGTTTAGAAAGGTTACTGTTAAACAACTGTTTTTGTTAACTCCAGAGCACAAAAAAGCTTAGGCAATAGAAAGTAGAAGGGGTTGTCACCAATAACAAGAAAAATAGCCAGAGATACTGCAGAAGCATTAGAGATGTTTGGAAATTTTATAACAAAATTGTGTAAGGCAGAGAAACATGGAAATCAAGATAGAGCACAAATGGAAGTATTTATGGAAGACTTAGTTTGCCAGGGTCAGAAGTAAATGAGGCTCAACAATTAACAGTATGATAGGAGGCGATAAAACAGTGATGTATGATCAATTTGCAGGACAGTCTCCAGACATTGGTGGTATTTCTGCAGAAATTTGGAAACTAGAAGAGAAGAAAGTGAAAAAGATGTGAAAGGTTTTGTTTAACAGTATATTTAAAGGAGAGGGAGCACCAACATCTTGGACGAAGGCTAGGATGGATGTAATACCTAAAGATGGTAGAAACCTGTCAGACCCAGCTTTGTATACTCATTTCAGTTTTAAACCAGGATTGTAAAGTGTTTGTCTATAGTAGCTAAAAAAATGGCAAACTTGTTGACAAAATTGGTAGATATGAATCAGTGTGGTTTCATGGGGTGGAGGCAAGCATTTGACAACATTATTAGAAAAATGATGCATACAGAGGCAAAATATAAGAAAATATTGTGTCTTGATGCAGAGAAAGGATTCAACAAAATAAGCTGGGATTTTGAATTGAGCAATGGAACCATTTCCTTCTCTGATACAGTAATAAGTTTAATTAGGAGGATATATGAAGGATTGGAGGCAAGAATTAAATTGCTAGGGTTCCTCTCTGATACGTTGTATCTGAATATAGGAAGTAGGCAGGGGTGTCCTTTTCCCCTCTTTATTTGCTTTATATTTATAGCCTTTGGCAAAGAAAATTAGGGTACTCAGAAATTCAGGGATATAATTGATATGGTAATCAAGAAAAGTTGGCTTCATTTGCAGATGATATTATTTTGGGATCTGATAAAGCCAGAAAAGGACATGTCACTGTATAGAACATTTTGAGACAGTTTAAGCCTTTCAGGGGTATAAAACTAATGAAGTTAAAACAGTGGCTATAGCCATAAATGATGTACCTACACATGAATTGTTTCAACAACTATATTTATGGGACACTATAGGATGAAGTATTTAGGTGTATAGATTAGAAAAGTCTCTTGTGGCAGCTAAGGATATGTGGAAAGTGATTAAAAAAAGATAATACAAAAACTGAGAAACTGAGAGTTCTTCCTTATGGATAGTAAAATGCAAGCAGTGAAAATATTTCTAGTCCTTTTTATGTACAGGTCCGGCATATTTTATCAACCAAAGGAGAAGTTGTGGACAATTAATACAGAGTTGAAGGAATTTACCTGAGAGGGGAAGATTCTTCCAATAGGACAATGTGGTATAGCATGATGAAGCAGGCGAGTGGGATCACAAAATAAGGATAGGATTTTGGATGCATTTTCCTAAGGAGAACAATCACAGCCATACAGAATATTAGCTTCATAAAGTAGCAAAAAATATTCTAAGAACTAAGCCAACAAGAGAATGGAGAGAGGATATTTTGCCAATAGGGTTGACTGCAATTAAATGTACAGAGAATAGAGAAGAGGTGGCTGGAATTTACTGGATAAAAGGGGCAAATGAGCCAAGGTATTCATAGTAAATAACTAGAAAGAGAAAGGTAAAAGAATGGTATGAAGAGGGAAAAGGGCAATAATGGTATGTCTGTGGTAATAAGTGGCGGACGGGAGGAGGATTACACTGGCATGAATTTATATTCCACGTAAAATTGCCATTATGGTGCTTAAAAATATGTTGGGGAGAAATAATAAGATTTCAGCAGGAAATATTACTTATAGGTGGGTACTGGAACTTGACTTAAAACAGTAAGGATATATCAGGAAACCTAGTAGGGAATTAATCTTAAAAGAAAGTAGATTTCTGAAGAAAGTTATGAAAGTATTTGGTATAGAAGATGTGAATTTAGTAGTCGACACTCTAACAGAATTTAATATTTTCCTCCAAGGTACAGTAACTGGGCTAGCTTGGATAGAGGTTATATTTTACCATGCATTCAATTGAAAGCTTTGACACACACATCAAATAAGCATTTCAAATATGAACAGATAAAAACAAAGAAAAAAATGCAGGGTAATGAAATAAAAATGAGACATTAGCACTTTCCTGCCTACCTGTGGAGGAAAAAAAAGGAATTTAAGGAATATGTAGTTGAAATTATTTGAGTGGGATAAAATGAAAATTTAATTTAAAAATTTGATAGAAATAAAAGAGAACGAGATGTGTGAATGGAGGAAGGAGATTTTGTCAAAAGAGATTACTGCAAGTAGGGGTACAGAAAAAATGCAAGAGTGGTTTGGAATTTACCTAAGAAAACTGGTAAAGGAACCAAGGTACTGGGAGAAAATAACTAGAGAGGGAAAGCTAGTAGAGTGGGGTTAGGCAAAGGAAAAAGTCTGAACTGCAGATTAGAGTCTGATTTACATTTCAGGGATTGATATCAGAGTATAGGCAAACAGAAAGGGAAACTGGGAGAAAGACCTGCTCTGGTAGATTTTCTAGTTGAATCTAGAACAGAAGCTGCTGTTAAAATGGGGATAATTAGTATGGCATATAAAATGTTGCATGATAACTATAACTCAGTCAGAGGATGTTAGAAAAGATTGGGAAAAGAAACTGGAATAGCAATTTACAAGGGAACAATGAGAAGACATATTATGGCTTCCCAGTATGCAACAAAATCCAGAAGGTTTAGTATTTTTCCTTGGAATTTTTTTTCTTTGCATAGGTAAGAAGAAATTTTTTTTCTTTACATAGGTTTTTTTTTTTTTTTTTTTTTTTTACCCCAGGCAGATTTCGAATAAGTTTTACTCAGCAAACGTTGAAGGTTTGATAGGTAACAAACAGGTAACTGGGAAAATATTTTTTTCTGGGAGTATAATGAGAGAGTAGATATAAAAAAATTCCCTACAGAGTACTCTTGTCAGTTATTAGGGGTGCAAATGGCTGTAAGTAATGAAATAATTACTTTGAACTGGAACACAGGATCTGAATTGCCTAGGCATAACAAGTCCTTATTAAGTTTACTGGCTGCCAAAAAAGAAATTACTAGAAAACTGAAATCAAAATCCAGAGTAACTATATTAGAAGTATTGAAAATTGTTAGAGATAAAAGAACTGGAAGAGGGATCTTTATGAAAGGAGCCAATTGCATAGAAATAAATGGAATTTCTGGAGACAATACATGTAGACTATTGTTCAAGAGGAGGCATGAGGTTTAAGGGAAGGAAGGAATAACGTGATTTATGTAATGCTGGACTGAAAGACAGTATAAAGAAAGAAATGTACTCTACTGTATAATATGTAAATGGAAAAATGTAAATATGGTTTGTTTTCTTTTCTATTAATATATGTCTAATACTGTGATGGGTCTGGTCCCCCTTCCTAATCCAAAGCGTGATTAAAGTTTGTGAAATTAATATTGTAATTGCTCATGTTAGCCAAAAGTGCTGTTCACAGCACCTGCAGTGTGTAAAGGATCGACTCCTTCTGTAATTCGTTTGGAGTTGCATGTACTGATAGCATATCTAAATAAGGCAGTAAGTTTTTTTTTTTTTTTTTTGAAACCCATTGCTCCTACTACTACTGGAACTGTCTGGGTAACCTTCCATGTTTTCCTCATTTTTGCCTGCATATCCTGATATTTTATGACTTTGCGTCTGTCTCTCTGTATATAAGACAATGTAATCGTCAGATGTAACAATTTCAATGATCATTGCTACTTTCGTCTTCTTTTCATGGACTACAAAAAAAAGATGGGAGAAAACCAGATATTGAACTGTTGGTAATGGGTAATCCCATGTAACACATTTTATCATTCTGTATAATGCTTTGTGGCTCATGTTTCCAATGTTTCTCAGCTACTTCAATATTGTAATAGTTGCACAATCCCCAAAGCAACAGTCTTGATACATTATTATGCCTTTTAGTATACATTACATCTGCCATTAGTGTGTCACACCCAGCAACAAGATGTGCGACTGTTTTCCAGTTTTGTTTTACAGAACCTGTTTTGTCTGTTTTCCCACATGTTCAGTGGACTTTATAAACCAATGTGTGCATAATCCACTGTCCTGGGCTGGCAATGTTAACCTTTCATCTTTTGGTTTAAATTCACTTCTCCTTAACCATTCCTGAGTTAGATCCTGATCAGCATGAGGTTGTTCCTGGAGCTTTCTGTTGTTGCAACTGTATTTATGCCTTTTCTACATTTCTTGCCTTCTCATCTGATCCTTTTCCTTATAGTCTCTCTTTTTTTTTTTTCGCGGATTTATTTGTTGCCTGATTTTTGTCTACATCTGGTTTGATATCCGTTCCCACTTGACACCGATATTCTTGTGCTAAACTAAGCAGGGAAGTCCTCTTTGATTTATTCTGTTCATGTTTCAGTACTTTCACTGTTTGGATCTGGTAAGGTCAGCAGGTATGTATTGGGTCCTATGATTGCAGATTTGTACATGTAATCAATTTCGAGGAGGCCCATGCCGCCTTCAGAACAAGAAATATATAATCTCGGTATACACTGATTTTTCTATATCATTTGTTAAACATGAAGCATTTTCAAGTGATCCAGTACATTTTACTGCCAGTCAGTCTCCCCAAAACTGTAAGTTAGAACAGGAAGAGCAAATTTTATTCTTATAAAGTATTCCTTACTGAGGTTTGCTCGCATTTGCATATGTTTTATTGTCTACCCTTCATCAGTTCCCAGATATTTATACACTCCCTTCTGCTCAAGTTCCGTTATATCACATTCCTGTCCCAGGCTGCTGTTTTTGTGGTGCTGCAACTTTTCCTGCTTTTTATGTTGTTTTTGCACTTAATGACACTCTTATATCATCTGAAAAAGTTTTTACCACTTCCAGTTATGCTTTCATCTCCTCATCTGATGAACTATACAGTTTTAAATCATTCACAAAAAAGAAGATAGGTCTTGACAGGTCTTGACAGGTCTTGACACTTTTTTGTTGTCTGGGAGCCAAATCGTAACCATACCCTAATCTGTTATGTAGAGAGCTTAATGGGTTTGGGGCATGGCAAAAAAGGAGTAGTGACAGAGATACCCTGGAATATCCCCCTTTGAATTTTATCTGTAGGATAATTTACCCTTTAGCATGGCTTTGCTGCAGATTGGTTTGTCACCATTTCTTGGTCACTGTGATGTAATTGATCAATGGATGGTATATCTTATACATCTGTAAGTACTCCTTTATCCACAAATGTGGGATGCTGTCGGATACTTTTTTTGTAATCTATCCATTTCATGCTTAGATTCTTCCCCTTTTTACAATTCTCCATTATTACTTTAACAGTAAACGATCCTTTGTTCCATATGACTTTCTTTTGTTACCCTTTTATTTTTTTACCATGATTGAGTTTTCTTCTAAATGATTATAAACTCTGTCAGCATTAATTCCAGTATATAGTCTATACATTGTCAGAAGGCAAGTTACTGGCCTAAAGTTTTTAGGATAGCTTGCAGGTTCACTCTTAAGGAGGAACATCATTTTTCCAGTTAACTAGTTTGGTGTTTGCTCAAGGTGCTCATAAGTAGTTATTACTCAGGGTTAAATCTTCCTGTAAAGATGTTAATACACTTTTCCAGAAGTTAGGTACTGCACTGGGGCCTGTCCATTTCCAGTTAGGAGCTTTTCTTAAATTTGTTTATTTAATTTTCCTGAGTCTGTTGATATCTTTAGTTTGTTTTACAGTAGTGTATGATCGATCCTGGCCTGTTCTAATACTGAGCGTTGCTTTTATCGTCTTTGTCTTTCTAACTATTTTTGTTGATCTGTACCCTGTTTTATACCCTAACAGTGGCAATTATTCTCTTAATTGCTCTATAGTTTTCTCTATTTGATACTTCCATGATGGCCTGTGATTTCTTCCATTCCTTACCCTTTCTGACCTATAGTTTTGTGGTAAGACTTTATCTGTTATCTGTTTAGTTGCACAGTAATATATCCTATTTACTTCTGTTATATCACATGAATTTCTCTCAATAGTCTTGATTACCACGTCCATTTGTTTTATCAGAGTTCTGACATTTTGGGTCTTATTGACTATCTTTAATCTATTTCTTTCATTGATCTTAATATGTCTGTTCACCTCTATTAAATCAAGCAACTCTTCTGCACAGGCTTCTTACTGAAAGCTTCAGAGTATGTTCATTTGGCAACTGAGCAGATGCTTTCCATTCTATTGTTTCTCCTTAATTTAGGGACTAATTGTTCCATCATGCTGTGATGTTTCCAGAGCTGCATTGTCTACACTAAGTCTACACTAAGTCTTCACTTCACAGGTAACTTTAGTTTGTTCATTTCTCAGGTATTCCATAACTTCAGCTTCTATTTGTTTACATTATGCTTTACTAATCATTTGTTTTTTGTTCCCCTTTGTGATTTTATTTTTTGTATTAAAAATTGTCCATAGCTGGGTATCTTTGCCTGTATTTTTCTTCAGATATCTTTGGAGCTGCTTTTTTTGTATTGATTAGTTTGGCTTTCTCCTTTGCATAAATATTACATCATATCAGCTATCTTTCTTTCTCATGTCCATGTTTGTTTTATACCTTTCAAAATTTTCTGTTTTGTCTTTATACTTTTGCATTTCCTAGTGCCTTTTTTTCCCAAACAGCCCAAGGTTTCTTGGTCTGTATAATGTTTTTCATAAATCCATTGTATTGATGAAAACAAATCTGCAGTTGAAGCTTCTGACAGTTTGTCTTGTGGAAATATTTTTCTTTTCTTTAATTTCTCTCAATCTTTTTGAATATCTTCTATACGGAAATTCTCAGCTTATAGCGTAACAACAACAATAAATAATTTATTTTCCAGAATAGTCGACTCTCATCTTTATGGCTGTCCTTGGCCTATCAGTTTTTGTAATTTTTGTGAGCTACTACCTTTTATAACAGGGAGGCCATCCTCCCTGAGCCTGTCCCAGCCCAACTGTAGGAATGTTTCTGTCTCTTAAGGATTCTCCATTGCCATTTTCCAGTCCTGGCAGCAGTGTCCCTACCAAGTAAAGGCACTTTTTTATCCTGGGACTTGTGCACACAGCTGTCTTTTTTATTTTTTTAGCCTACTTCTGTCTATGAAATATGCTGTGTAAAATACAGTCTGCATATCAGTGTAGTCTTGGTGAGAATTTGTAAAAACTGAGTCTGCCTTGTGATGGTATTCATCAAGACTTGATGAATTTAATTCCACCAGTACTCATGTCCTTTGCTTGCTAATTTCATCATTTCTCCATTTGGACGCCATATTTCTGCTTTGTCTTATGCAATATTTTAATAAAGGGTTTTAAGAACAAGAAAGAATGCTACAGGTTAGCTGTCTAACTTTTTAGAAGTGACAGATTTTTATTAGAGACAGAGGTGGGCTGTTTTGGAGTGTTCAGTACCACTTTGCAAGATTCTGAAGTGGCTGAATAAGTGGAGGACAGAAGTTAAAATCAGTTTTAAGAGAAGTTTCTGTCTAAGAATATTTAAATGTGGAAGTTTACTTGCTGCATGTTAGGAGTATACTTATGGTTAGTGAAACGCAGGAAAATGTTCATTATAGGCCAGCTTTACTATGTTATAGTTCTATCAAGTAATTTTTTAGAATGATTGGGATAGTGGCTATAAAAACTGATCCACACAAACTTTTCAGGTAAGCGTTAATGTTTTCTAGAAGTACGAGTGGAGGTTAAGGTTATGGTGTGGTTATATCAGATTACATACCTTTAAAGGCAACTGAAAATGTGGAGGACATTATGGAGACACAAAGGTCATTCCTGGAGGTACATGTTTTTGCATGAACCTTCAGCAAAACAAAATCCCCCCCCCCCCAGCACTGTGTGTGTGTGTGTGTGTGTGTGTGTGTGTGTGTGTGTGTGTGTGTGCATAGATATATATATATATACACATATATAATATATATATATATATATATATATATATATATATATATATATATATATATACTTCTATGTATACACACGTGTGTATCATCAATAAGTGAACTGCCAGTTGAGCAAATGCAAAAAGAGCAATCTTTTTAGACTGAATCTTAAAAACACTAAATCGCCAAAAAAAAAGCTTAATTTTTTTTTTTTTTTTTTTTGCAAGAGGGCAAGTCCCCCTGCACTTCCATACACTTTACTAATTATATATACCAACTCTGAGATGGCACAGTAGTGGGGTAATGACAAATTCCTAGATCCTGCTGCCAAGGGTCTTGCACAGAAGGCAACCAGAAAATGAAAAGCCTGTAAGATCATTTGCTTTTATGAGCATTCACTCTTGCAGACGGTAACAATCTTGTACTGTAAAATAGGCAAAATTAAATGGCTCTAACCCTGTGATTAAGAATTTATTGGACATTAAAAAAAAAGACTTTGATACTTCAGGGAGAAGTAACAGTAGTAGAGTGGTATTGTAATATGTCAGTATACACCAACTGGCACGGTAGCTAAAATAAAGCCAAAGGTAAAAGTGGCATGTGTTTACACCAGGATGGTTGGAATAGGTTGCAACCACCAACTCCACTCGCATTAGTAAAATAATTAACTTTAAATTCTCTTTCTTCATGCAGGTTTAAGTTTGTCAGAATTTAGGGAGTAGTGACAAATTAGTACAAATACAGTAGCCCACCACATTTAGGCTAAACTGTAAGATGTTTCAAGTCCATGTAGTTAAGTGGTGTAGAAAGTGCAGAACATTGCAGCTGCTTTGTGTTTATTTCCAATGCAGTTCTGCATTGTTTGACTGTGTTTAATAAACCACATTGAGCCATCCATTATTTTACTGCCTAGAGCAATTTAGAATTTGAGAAAATTGGGGCTGTATAGCACTGCATTGGCCTTAGCTGATCGAGTCTATACTACATGATGCCCTTCAGGAATCTCTTATACCCTTGTGTTACTATCTAATCAGGCTGTGGTTCATACAGTCCATCAACCTGCATCCATTTGTAGATCGGATCAGGAGAATTGCAATGTCAGTGATGGTCACTTTATACATTATAACAGTAAAGGTAACAGGCAGACACCCTGTTGTATATGCACAGTTTTCTGATAGGCTTACAGTGTTGTGTGTGATCACACTGACATATGTAAGACTAATGTTATCTGGTCATGGAAGTGTTCTTACTGGTAAGTAGTGTTCTTAATTTAGCAACTAAGCAACAGCTTGTGTCCAGTGTGATGTATAGCACACAGAAAACGGAATGCAGCACAGCAAGTTGAATAGATGCCACCACTGTGGATAAAGGAAAAACATCTAGAAAACGATTGCAGCAGTAACAACTTGGTTGTGTCGTTGGTTGGGGCAATCTGTGCAAGTATTTGGCATGCAGGGAAAAAATTAAGATCACAGCTTAAGGTAAAGCAAAATAGGTAAAATTAAATGCCTGTAACTTCATGATTAAGAACTGTTGGAGACTGCAAAAAGTCCAAAAGTCCTGTGTGTCAGTACAAAGTGGTGTAATGCCACAGTCTCCACTGACAAATGGGATAAAGCAAACTCTGTCAGTGGTGTGTAGAAGTAAAGGACTGATTATGCCCCAAGCAGCCAGACTTTAGGGTCTCAAGTGCTTGATGGAACAGGCAAAGGAGGATAGGTATTCCCATCTGGGTGTGGGGGGGGGGGGGTGCTGATGGCTTTGGTCAATCATGCCCAGAACTCTGGCTAAACAAAGATTTCACGCTGCTGGTTGGAGCTGATTCTTGAGTAGGTCACCAAGGAGAGAAGGAATAAGAAATGCATTAAATGTCCTCAGTTGTTGGGATACTAGTGAGAATACATTTTCCCTTAAACCAATACTAAAGAACAGATGTCCTACTATAGGTTGAGTAAAGGAGGATTGTCATCCCTAAAAATTATGATTAGTTGCTATAGTTTTAGACTGGTTAATGAGTAGGTATTGCCTGCAGCATGTGGGCATGATTTGTTATTTAACTTTAGTTGCAGAGCTATGGAGAATACGATCTGAAGAAGGCTGAATAGCTGAAAGTGCTAATCGTTAGAGATCTCCTTTTGCTGGAAGTCCTTTGTTTTGTCTCTAGTTTTAAAATAAAGTTTTTAGCAGTGGTGGGTCACCAGGAAGTTTTATCTACGCTACTTTTGTTTTTTCTGGTGCACCTTTGGCAGTTTCTAGTTTCTTTTTACATTTTCCCTGATATATGCCAGGATGATGGCCTCACTGAATGACATTTGCTGTGGAAAGTGTGGCAATGCAACAGAGACGTAGCTGACTCAACCAGAATCCTTTCTCCAGTTTAAACTTGTGCCTCAACCCCTCAGTTGTTCTTCCTGCAGCCAGTACCCAATCCATGACCCCCCCCCCCACACCCCGTCTCTTCAAACTGCTTGCTACAGTTTAGGTCACACAGGGAGTGCTACAGAGCTTAAGTTTGACTGCAAATGCAACACTGTTTTTTTAAAAGTTGGTTTGCATTAAAGAGCAATAGTGATTGGCCAATCACTCCCCCCAAACACTTTTGCACCCAGGGCAGTTGCCCCTCTACCCCTGCCCTAGCTACTGTACTGTGATACACTTTAAAATTTCTATGAATTTACTGTTAGTCAGTCAGTAATGCCTGACAGTTTCTTGCTTCTCATTTCTTAGAAAATGCATGCTGTTTTAAAACCTGTTTTATTAACTAAGCAAATTGCAGTAGTATATAAAACAAATGGTGGCCTTTCTGCAGGGGGGGGGTGTGACTAACAGCTGCTCTTTGCTCATTATTGTTTCTTTGCAGAACTACTGTGATTTGTGTTAAACAGCATGGAATACTTGGTGTAACTGTTATTTCCATGGACAGAACTGAAATACAATGCATGGCTGCCATTTTTGTTACAATCCCAGTGTTTAAATGCACCTGAAGTAGTTATAAATGCTGGATGTGGATAGGGTTGGGAGTTTTCTGTAAAATGTAACTGACCCCTTTGCTGTTTTCTCAGTTTAAACAATCTCACTAGCTGACTTTGCAGAACTGCTGTGCGTTTGTATGATTAATGCGATTTAAATGAATCAACGTAGAATACTTTAATGTATGGCTACTATTTGCATGAACAAAGCAGAAATATACATGGCTGACATTTTTTATCACAGCCATCTGAAATTCATACAGAAGTAGCTGTAACTGCTGGGTGGTGATGGGAGCTGTCTTTTGAAAGTAACTGATGTATTTGTTTGCTCAGTTTAAACAGTGACTTTTTAGCTCTGCAGGACCAGTGTGCATTTCTGTAAGTAAGATGGGCTACTAAAGTGGACATCTGATATGTGCACAGATAGGGTAGCTACAACTGTTGGACCACCTATGGAGGAAAATGACTGACTGTATGCTGTTAATTATTTTGGCTTTGCAAAACTAATATAATTTTTTGCTTAGCAACTTGGAATACTTTAATGTGCAGCAACTGTTTGTGTGGAGGAAGGGTAAAACACAATACATGACCATGTTCTTTTATCATAATCAGATGTCTGAATTAAACATAGAAATGGTTATGATTGTTTGGTGGGGGTTGTCTGGATAAAAGTTAATGAATCTCCTGTTATTTGCTCAGTTTAAACAGATGTCTTTCAGAAACAGAAAATAAAATGTACCGCAGACCATCCTGACCCTTCAGAGTTTCCAGGTGGCATGGTGGCTCTCACATCCAAAGGCTGTATTAGTAGATTGTGGGCCAGGCTTAGCAGCAGTCCCTGCCTTGAACCCCACCAAGTCTAAAACCAGCTTTGCTCAGAAGTATGCACAGGAGGTCTCTGTAGCTTGTGTGGGGAGCTGGGGACAATACCATTATTTAATTTTCCTCTCAAAGCTCAAGAGTTGTGAGCAGGTCATTATATGGTCATTATTTCTTTAACTTTCATCACAAACATCATAGCTGTGTGTAGTGGGTCACTGTAGTGTGGATAAGAGCAATGTACTGTCTAGAATTAAGTTAGCAACATTAGCGTGTTCATTTATTGTGTGTACAGGTGGATATCTTTTGGAGAGGATAAGGAGGCATGTTTATATATGTCTGACAGCAGCATGTTAAACTATGGATGTTATGTGATCCTATCTCGCCTACATTCTGAACTGATGGGTTCGGAGCCGATCCCTCGGCTCCGACTCGGCACGCTTATGCTATAGAGCGAGGCCTCTAATTGTCTGAGCTATCTTTATCCCAGGATGCACCACCACTAATCCCCCAGATCTCGTTTGCCGCTATCAAGCTTAGACGTGGTCTCAACATTGGCTGGGCTAAGTACTATTTATTTAGGCTTTTTCCTGTCACAAATGTCCTTTCTTTGAACCCAAAAGCTGTTTTAACAGCTATTGTTGTCATATTAGTGTGTTTGGTGAATTTCCGTTTTAAAATTCATGATTTTTTTAGTCAGGGAAGGTTCCCATTTTAGTTAGAGGGGCCTTCCCCTGTTGCTTTGCTGGTTGTACATCTTTCTTGGGTCAAGCACCCGTTTAAGTTAGAGGGTCTTGACTCTCTTTATATTTATATATTTTTTTGTCTGTTTATCTGTTTGGTGTAGAAAAAAAAAAAAAATATATATATATATATATATATATATATATATATATATATATATATATATATATATTTTGAATTTGTTGAAGTTGTTGTTTTCAACTTTGTCTTTGGCTATATTTAGTGTTTCTTCACTTAAGAAAGTTATGTCTAAAGAACACAAACCCTCCGGGTTTAAGAAATGCACGAGGTGTGGGTTTAAAATGTCCATAACGGACGACCACTCCTCGTGCGTCTATTGCTTAGGTGCTAAGCACCTACAAGAGTCGTGTAGTGTGTGCCACGCGTTCTCTTCTAGAGTCCTCCAGGAGAGGAAGAACAAATTAATCCTCAAGGGATTAATCAAGCCTTCCTTCGAGGAGGCTTTATCTTCCTCTCCATCTCCTTCCAAAAAGAAGAAAGTGTCGGCTCCGACCAGTCAGTCGGAACCAATCGCTAAAAAATCTAAGCAGACTTCTCCATCGGCTCCACGGACTTCGGAGCCGAGGTCGGAACGGTCTGCCTTGATGCCTCCAGCCTCGACCCCTCTGGTTTCGGAGCCGAGGTCTGGAGCATCGAGAGGCGGGTCACCCTCATCGGCTCCACTGATATTGGAGCCGATAAGGGTTACCGGCTCAGACTCTTCCCCCTCGGAGCCGAAGTCCTTATCGGCACCGAGGGAAATTTCCTTGAAACCTTCCTCGGAGCCGATAATTGTTGAGTCCATTCGGAGCCGGTCCCCGAGCCCTTCGGAGCCGATGGAGAAATCGGTTCGGGCCCGATCGGTATCCTCTAGGTCATCCAAGATGTCTGATTCGGACATCGACAGGGTGCTCCTTCGACTCTTCCAGTCTCCGGTGTTCCAAAAGCTAGTTTCGGCTCCAGCTCATTTGGCTTCGGAGCCGATGGTCCACTCCCCTACTGTGGTTCCTCCTCCAACAGCTTCGGCACCGTTGGAGCCAGTGCTGGTGGAACCTGTGGAGGTGTTAGGGTCGGGCCCGACCCTTGCTCCAACTCCGGCTCTTGGGTCGGAGTTCAGTACACGGACTTCTTCCTTCGGCCCTGGGGGGGAGGCTTCGGGATTGATACTCTCGGTCCCAAGTCTCCCTCTTGGTGCGTCGGCGGCGGGAGTGCCATCCACTGTCGTGGCCACAGAGGTGGGACCCTCCCAGGATTCTGGTGGTCCCGCCTTCAGGGCTATGAGGAGCGCTTTAGCCAAATCTTCCTTGGCTACCTCCACAGTTTCCCCAGCTACCTCCCTGCATACGGAGACTGGGTCGTTGGCAGTCCCCCTGTCTTTAGACAGCTGAGCCCCCGGGCCTCAGGTTACCCCCGCTGGGGTTTCTCCTCCTCCTGGAGGTCCTTCTGAAGCCTCTTCGGAAGAACCCCCCCAGGAAAAGATCGTGCAAGAGGAAGCACGTTGACTCCCCTGATGAGTCTCTGACATCCGACACTGATCTCGATGATGCAGAGGGGTCCCCTAAGTCGTCCTCGGATGATGTCTCCTTTGCAGACATCCTGGAAGCCCTAAAACAATGAGGCGGCTGGCAGTCCAAACCTCCCTCTGCTGATGAGTCGGTGTTCCTGAAGGCCTTCGGGGCTCAGCCCTCCGCCTCCTGGGTGTCTCCGCCCTTCGACGAGCTCTTGGATTTGATCTGTCGAAGGGTGTGGGAACACCCAGACTCTGTGGAACCGGTGCCTGCTCGTCCGAACAAATTTCTCTCGGCGCCCCCTGATAGAGAGTTCCTTACTAAAGGTGTGGCTGTAGATGCTTTGATGGTGGCATCTGCTACCCAGCAAGATGTAGCAGAGGCTTCTACATCAGTCCATCCTCCTAATAAGGAGTCTAGGAGCATGGATAGGTACGGAAAGCGCACCCTTAGTTCAGCGGCCTTTACACTGAGGTCCTTGAACTACCTGACGCACTTTACCAGATTTCAGAGGGATCTGATTAAGGAGTTATCCGATACCCTCTTGGGTAACCTGCCTAAGGAGCTGGCCCAGACGGTTGGCTCTCAGCTGGCTACAATGTCGTCCATTTCGAACTCGTCCATGAGGCTCATTTCGTATGCGGCCGAAGGGGCGAGTAGAGCGGCGGGTACAGGCGTTGCTCTACGGAGACAAGCCTGGCTCCGCCTGTGTCATTTCCATGAGGCCTTTAAGTCTTCATTTGCCGATGCCCTTTGATGGGTCCTCCTGTTTGGACCCAAGGTAAAGACACACTAACCCGCTGTGAACAGGAGGGTAAGACTCTGACTGCCGTAGGGCACGATTTTCCACTCCCTTTCGGCCTTATCCCAAGGCTAAAAGAGGAGGGAAAATGTGGTTCCGTGATCTCAGAAGCCTTACCCCTCTCAGCAGGAAGGTTCCCCTTCCAGAGGCAGAGGAGGGGGAAATTCATCCGGAAGATGCCGTCCCAGAGGCGGCAGAGGCCCTCGCAACACTGGAGACCGCGAGTCCTTTCGTGGCTCTTCAGCCTTTCATAGTCCCTGAGGGATTGCCCGGCTGTGCTGCTCCGGAGCCAGTCGGGGGTCGTTTCTCGAAGCACCTAAAGGCCTGGGAAGGTATCACTCAGGACCGATGGGTGCTTCGGATTATCGCCGGAGGTTACTCCATCCCATTTTCTCAACCCCCCCCCCCTCAGTCCAGGAAAATCCCGGACCCGCCACCCAGTCAACTGGATACCGCAGCCTCAGAAGTTGCAAAGCTGCTGCAAAAAGGAGTCATCCAACCGGTCCCTGCAGACCAGATCGGATTAGGGACTTACTCGAGATTCTTTTTGGTGCCAAAAAAGACCAGGGACTTGAGGCCCATTTTGGACCTCAGCATCCTAAACCGTTCAGTCAGAAAGTCCAAGTTCCGAATGGTCACTCTACAAACCATTCTCCCATTGCTGGAGAAAGGTGTTTGGATGTGCTCCATAGATCTCAAGGACGCTTATTATCATATCATGGTACATCAAGCGTCCAGGAGACATCTGCGCTTCAGCCTAGGAGGCAGTCATTTTCAGTTCCGTGCGCTGCTCTTTGGTCTCACCACAGCCCCCAGGGTGTTCACCAAGTGCTTGGCAGTCGTGACTGCTCACCTGAGAAGTCTAGGATTCCAGGTGTTTCCATATCTAGACGACTGGCTCCTAACTGCCACCTCCAAGCATCTACTTCTGCGGAGCCTACAAGCCACTATATCACTGGGCAATTCCCTTGGAATCACCTTCAATTGGCCAAAGTCTGTGTTGTGGCCATCTCAACGAATAAGATTCATAGGTGTAGAGAGAGACTCAAACCAAATGCGGGTCTATCTACCTACAGACAGAATTCAAACCATACAAAATCAAGTTCGAGCCTTACTTCCCAGGTCCAAAGCCCCAGCCAGAATGGTCCTGCAGCTATTGGGATCCATGTCTGCCACGGTTCTTCTAGTCCCCTTGGCAAGGTTGCACATGAGAATCCTCCAGTGGCTTCTTTCAGCTCAGTGGTCCTTTCAGGAACTCCCTCTCAGTCACCTCTTATGGATCACGGAATCTTGCAAACGGGACCTTCGCTGGTGGCTAGTGCCCTCCAATTTGGATATGGGACGACCCATTGTTCTTCCTCCTCCGGCGGCCACTTTGACCACGGACGCCTCCCAGATGGGGTGGGGGGGGGCATTCCCTGGGCAGGTCAGTCCAAGGCAAATGGTACCCGGAAGAGACTCTTCTTCATATCAACATCCTAGAAATGAGGGCAGTACTCCTGTGCCTTCAAGCCCTTCATGATTATCTCCCTCAGGGCGTAATTGCTGTTCACTCAGACAACATGTCAGTTGTCTGGTACCTGAACAAACAGGGAGGGACCAGATCCTATCCTCTTTGCAGAGAAGCCATGAGAGTTTGGGAATGGGCAGTCTCGACCAAACGCTTCCTAGTGGCTACTCACATACCGGGCAAGTCCAATGTCATAGCCGACAGATTGAGCAGAACCATCCTCTCTCCTCACGAATGGTCTCTGAATATGACAGTTGCAAGTCAGATTTTCAGCGAATGGGTAGTTCCGTGTTGCGACCTCTTCGCGACTCCTCTGAATGCGAAGTGCAAAGAATTCTTCTCCCTAACCCCGGCTCCGGGGAAGAGCCCCATGGACGCATTAGTCCATCCTTGGCCCACCGGCTTGCTTTATGCCTTCCCTCCAGTTCTTCTCCTCCCCAGGGTGATTCAAAAGGCATCTCTCTTGGGGAGCAAAATTATCTTAATTGCTCCTTACTGGCCTCGTCAAGTGTGGTTCCCCTATCTTCGGAAACATGCTCTGGAAGGTCCATGGTTCCTGGAACAGGTCCCAGACCTACTGGTTCATCAGTCGGGACTATTCCACCAGTCCCTACACACCTTAAAATTGACGGCTTGGCTCCTCCTCTTCCGACGATAGTCAGGAGTCATACATTGGATCCAGATGTTGTGCACATATTATCTTCGGCCCATAAGTCTGCTACAAAGAAACTGTATTCTAGCAAATGGAAAAGGTTTGCTATTTGGGCTCAACTCCGGGGCCTGGACCCCATTTCTATTCCCGTGGCAGAAGTACTAAAATTTCTGACCTTTCTTTTCAATCAAGGCTCTTCAGTTTCTACCATCAAAGTACAATTGGCAGCAATTTCTAATTTTCACGAATCCATAGACCCACCTTTAATGAGCAACAGATTGTGTAAGACCTTCTTGAAAGGTGCTGCTCTATTAAGACCTCCGATTTCTCATCCTGCATCTCCATGGGATCTCGATATAGTGTTACGCGCCTTGACTTCTTTCCCCTTTGAACCGGCAGCTACATGTGATCTAAAGTTTCTATCATGGAAAACAGCTTTTCTGGTGGCGATTACTTCTGCCAGAAGAGTTTCAGAGCTTCAAGCTTTGTCAGTGAAACCCCGTACTTGTTTTTTCATAAAGACAGAGTATCCCTCAGACCAAATCCTTCCTTTGTTCCTAAAGTTTGTTCTACTTTCTGCTTACAACAATCGTTAGAGCTTCCAGTTTTTTTCCCAAAATACTCTAACAAAGCGGAGTTCATATTCCACACACTAGATGTCCACAGACAGTTGCGTTTTTATTTAGACAGGACCAAACAAACAAGGAAAACAGATCAGTTGTTTGTATCCTTTGCAGATAACAAATTGGGCAACACTGTCACAAAGGTCACTATTGCCAAATGGATCAGGGACTGTATTACTCAAGCTTATATTTATTCTAACAAAGAGCTTACCACCTCTGTCAAGGCTCATTCTACAAGGGCTATGGCTTCTTCGGTAGCATATCATTCTAAGCTTGCTATTAGTGACATTTGTGCTGCGGCTACATGGTCTTCCCGCACACCTTCATTTCCCACTACAAATTAGATGTGGCATCTAGAGGACGAGCTTCATTTGGTTCCACAGTGCTCAGGAGTGTTTTCCAATGAGCCACCCGGGATTTAGGTGCTAGGGACGCTGTCCCATCAGTTCAGAATGTAGGCGAGATAGGATCACATAACATCTTTTAGTTATGTACTCACCATAACTTCAGATGTTTGGGATCCATCTCGCCTACACTCCTAATAACCCACCCTCCTTCCCCCTTCCTTGGAGATCAGAGGATATCAGAAGGTCCGAATCCTGTTGTTTCATCTTGAAACATCTAACAATGTTATATAACCAAGTTGTGCATGTGTGCATGAATGCGGACAAACAAGATCTGGGGGATTAGTGGTGGTGCATCCTGGGATAAAGATAGCTCAGCCAATTAGAGGCCTCGCTCTATAGCATAAGCGTGCCGAGTCGGAGCCGAGGGATCGGCTCCGAACCCATCTGAAGTTATGGTGAGTACATAACTAAAAGTTAAAGTGTTATGTTCTGTCTTTTTTTTCAGTTTTGTTCCAGTCTGACATATGTAAGGTGCACAGATAGTGGCTGAATTTTGGAGGTGGGGTGAGGAGGCTTGCTGTGTATGAGGATATATAGAAGGGGACTACATTTTTTGAAGGGATAGGGAGATGGGTACTTTTCTGAGATATCCTCACAGGCATTTGTCTTTTCAGTTTATTGCAAGCTGCTTTTTGTCAGATTTGACCATTAAGATACAGATACATATTTTCATTGAAATAAAAGTAAATATACGACAATTTCTTTCCTTACATTTTTTTCAGACTACCATTTGATCAAAACTCTGGAAAAAAGTTCTAAAATGTACCTCAGAGCACATATAACCCCATAGTGGGACCAGATGACCAACTTAATTCAGTTATTTCCTCCACACATATTTATATAGTCTTGGTCCATTAGGGGTGTGCTGAAAGGATGTAGGAAAGTGCAAAGCTGAAAAGGCAGACTGAATTTTTTTCCTTAACCTTGATTTGCCATCACTGGATCAAAAGGTTGCATAAAGAAAATAAAATCTAAAATGCATTTAGAGCATCTACCACCTCATAGCTTTTGGTGGCCTAGCTACTACCAGACCTCTGACTTAATTCAGTTGTTTCTTCCACAATTATCAGAGTGTGGTATTGCCTAATTAAGATGTGTTGAATGAAGGAAAGAATGCAGGAAAAAAACTGAAGAATAAAATAAAATGTGAGAAAAGCAGTAAAACAATTAAGCTGGATGGTGTGGGTAAGCTAGGATAGACTTGCTGAGAGGGTGGGGTTGCTAAGTGCTGTGCATGGTGAGGGGGGCAGTGGGGGCTCTTGGAGTCCTTTGCCTAGTATGTCATTTCACTTAAGGCCAGCCATGGGTAAACTACGTGGTGCACTTGCATAATCAAGTATGCACATATTACTACCTGTCAGGTAACAGCTGATAGAAAAGGCTTGAAATCCTGTTAGAGTTCAACCTATATCCAGTCATTGATTTGACTGGTAAAGTTGCATTATAAGAAATGTTCATAGTGTACATAATAGAACACCCTATTTAACAGGCAGACACAGCTCTGTATAAGCATAGCAATTGCTAAGGTAACAGAGGGGGTGCACATGAATAAGCAGGTGTTAACAGGTTATGGAAAAAATAATCAGCAGACACAGTAAACAGAAGACAGTATGCAGCATAGCAAGGTGAGTGTGTCACAGTGGAGGATAAAAGAAGAAAAACAATTGCACAGAAATAAGTACATTAACTTGTTTTTATTGTTGCTCATGGTGGAGGAGGTTGAGGAGGTAGTTTTGTGTCATAGTGGAAGTTCAGGAAAAAAATCAAAATTTCCCAAGCCTTTATCAGCAGAATACTCAAAAAAACGGTGCACAAAGGGCATTGGCCAAATCAAGCCACAGAACAGTGATGCCAGGGCTGCTGTCTGAATTATTTTTTAATGGGTTGTAAGTACCAAAACAAATTTCACTGTCATTGACATGCACAAAGACGATTAAGGTCATAACTTAGACGTAATGTAGAATAAGTAAAATGTCCTGTAACGTGATGACTAAGAAGTGGCAGTAAAAACAAAAAAATACTGTAGTGGCTGCAGGGAGAAGTGGCTGTATGGCATGACTTAATACCCCATCCTACAGCAGCAGACAGGATGCCTATATGCAAAACTGAACGGTGTGCTTTTAAACTGGGATAGTTGAAATAGCCTGTGGCTACCAGCAGTACAACTCTGAGATAAAAAGAATTTGACTTTAATTCACTTTCTAAAGCCAGGTTCAGATTTGACAGTTTACTAGATATTCAGAAAGTAGTACAGATGCACTGTGTTTGAGGGTGGGGGTGGGCCTGCTGTTGTACTTCCACACACCTCTAGACTAATGGGCAAAGCCTGCAACATTGGGTCAAGTGGACCACTAGCCACAAAGAATATCTGTTTAACATTGTGCCTTAATAGCACTTGGGGAAGGTAGAACCACTGGATACCAGTGAATAACTTAGTCACCTCATGCCTTAACTGCACTAAAACCTAATGTTGATGGGGAATGAGGGAACCACTAGACACCGCGGAATAAAGAATTATGTATAATCTTACCATAACCATAGATGTCCTTCTCTTCCATGTTGCAGTATTCCAAACCCATCGGTTATCCTCTGCTATGCTTCCCGAACATCCAGCTAGTATACAAAAGTTTGCAGTCACTGCCAGGTACGTGGGCTGTCTGACATTGGCGTAGGGAACATGGGCGATAAAGGTGACTTTTGTACATACCTTTCTTCAGAACTGAATGCCCCAATCTGACCCCAGTCCCAGGATAGCTGTATAAGTCTTGTGTCATCCAAGAAGCAACAGCTAAGATGGAAAGAAGGGGGTAAGGTGGGAGGGAATGAATATTGCAACATGAAAAAGGACATCTATGGTTATGGTAAGATTATACACAACTATTCTATGTCCTTCTGTTCATATGTTGCAGTATTCCAAACCCTTGGGTGAGTGCCAAAGCTCACAGGGAAGAAGAGGGTGGTGGTAGGGAACTATTCTCCATGAAGCTGTGTAGGACTGCCCTAGCAAATCCCGATCTGGAGATGTGATACATCCTGCAGTGTTTAATGAAGGTATGGACAGATGTCCATGTAGCTGCCTCTAGAATGGAAGCAGTGTCCAGAACTTTGAAGAAGGCCCCAGATGAAGCCATGGCTCTAGTGGAGTGGGCTTTCATTTTTGAATTGAGTTGTTTCCCATGGAATGTGTAGCAAAAGGATATAGCCTTGGAAATCCAAGCAGAAGTGGTCTGTTTTGTTACCACTTTTCCCAGAGCTTTGGGGTGAAAGGAGACAAATAGCTGCTCTGATTTCCTAATGTGCTTAGTCTTGTCAAGGTAAAATCCAAGTTATCTGTGAGCATCAAGGGAATGTAATACTGTCTCACTGTCATTTTGTCGGTGAGGGAAAAAGGTGGGCAGGTGAATCCCCTGATTTAAGAAGAGCTCATTGACCACCTTGGGCATGAAGGAGGGGTTGGTTCTGAGCCACTCTATCCTTGTGGAAGATGAGGAAGGGAGATGTTGCCATGAGGGCCTGGACTTGCTAATCTAATTCAGTCAACTATGAACCACAGACTACTAAGGTCTTCAAACAAACTACTGGAAAAGGTTACCCAACCCCACAACACACTAGTCTCCTCCCTCTCCTCTTACATAATTGCCAAGCTCTGGAAAACTCTTCCCCAACCTTTAGCTCAAAACCCTAACTTGAGTTCAAACACTTCCTAAAAGAACATCTTGTGGATCTGCTCCTGCCTTACTCCTGGTTAAGCCTTCCCTTTTCTATCTCTCTCTCTTATTCAGTTATACCCCTAGTTCATCCTGTATTACTTCTCTTTCCCCATCTTGCTCTCCTCTTTAATTTCCTTCCTTTGCTACCCCTGTATTAATGTTTATCTCCTCTTAGCTAAAACTTTGCTTATTTTTCTCCTATTAGTAACTAGAGTGGTCTTATGTTTAGATAAACTTTCCTATCTTTCTTGGTTCCATTCCTGGCACTGTCTAATTATCTCCTATTTTTTCAAATGTTGGTCGTTATCACTGTTATAAATCTGTATTTCATGTCTACTATAATTAATTGTATCTCTTTTTTAATGATATACTGTTGTATATCGAATGACTTAATTTTGTTAATCTGTTTAGTATGTGCTTAGAATTCTCTACTGTATATTCTGGAGCTTTTCTCCCCGGGTCTCCACTGAAAATGGGCTTCTGCCCAGTTGAACATTACCTGGTAAACAAATGTAATAAATAAATTCCAGCTGATGTCAGGGCCACAAGGAGTACAATTTTCCGGGTGCAATGTTTCAGAGAAACCTTAGATGCCGGTTCAAAGGGGGCAACAGTAAGTTTCTCTAAAACGTAATTCGGATCCCATGGAGGTGAACTAGCCTCCTGGAGGACCTGAGGTGTAGTACTCCCTTGAGGAATAGCTTTGGAGGGAGATGGGATGCTAGAGAGGGGGGGGGGGTCAAGAGGCAGACAGGTCGAAATAGCAGCAAGGTTTCCTTTAACAGAAGAATATGCCAACCCTGCTTGCAAGAGTTCACACAGATAGGACAGCATTAAGAGGACCTCACGTTGAAATGGGTCTAACTGTCTTTGTAGAAACCACATGGAGAATCTCTTCCATTTAGACAAATAAGACCTCCTAGTATTAGGTTTCCTGGCCTCCTGCAGGACTGTTAGCACGTCCTCATTGTAAAGGTGTCTAGAAGACATCAAAATTCTATCACCAGGGTTAGAGTCAGAGATTCCTGATGGGGATGGATTAGGGATCCCTTGTCCTGTGTGAAAAGGTCAGTTCTGTGAGGTAACTTGTGATGATTGCCCCAAGCTAAATGCAGAAGGGGGGGGGCATTGCTGTCTTGGCCAAAAGGGAGTCACCAGCAAGATGTTTGGTTTGATCTGCTGAATCTTCAGCAGGGCTTTTTGAAGTAACAGGAGGGGGGATGCATAGAGAAACATCCACTTCCATCAGATTGAAAAGGCATCTGTTGCCCTTGCTAAGGGACTGGATAGCCTGGTGCAAAAAAGTGGTAGTTGTCTGTTGAGAAGGGAGGCAAACAGATCTATTTGTGGTGTACCCCACCTGTGGGCAATGTTCAGGAACACATCCCTGTGAAGCATCCATTTATGGGATTGTGACATGGACCTGCTCAATGTGCCTGCTTGAATGTTCTGAGATGAAGGGATATAAACTGCTTGCAGGGAGACTCTGTGTTGAACTGACAGATCCCAGGCTTAGAGTGAAAGTCTGCATAGCAAATAAGATTTGATTCCTCCCTGTTTGTTCACATACCATAGGACTATAGTGTTGTCTGTGAACAATTTCAGGGGTCCTTGTTTTAGGGCATGAAGGAAGGCTTTCAGGGCAAATAGAATTGCTCACATTTCCCTGATGTTGATGTGTTCCCACCTGAGGATTTGTGGCCAGATACCCTGCACTTTCAGGCTGCCCAAAGTAGCCCCCAAGCCCAGATCTGAGACATCTATGTACATCTCCTGGACTGGAGCAAGGGGTTGTAATGGAAGTCCTCGGTTGAGTGTAACCTGGTTCAAACACCAAAGAATATCCTTTGTTCGGCAAGTCCAAGGAGTGTGAGTGTTGGGTCCATGTGGACTTCAGGTACTGTTGCAGTTTTCTCATGTGGAGTCTTGTCAGAGGCAGCATGTGGATAGTGGAAGACATATGACCCAGTAATCTGAGCTATATCTGGCTGTCAAAGCAGTGATTTTGAGAATGGAAGCCAGATATTGCCTCAGGGTTTCCACTTTTTGGGGTGAAAGGAATGCTCTCATGACATCTGCCCTTTTTCTGCACCCCAGGAAAATTGGTCCTGAGAACGATTCAGGTTGGACTTGAGGAAGTTTGTCGAATCCCAGTGCCTGCTGGACTGAGATGACTTTGTGGAGTTGGTTCTGTAGGGATCTGGAGCATTCTGCCCAAATTAGGAGGTCATCCAGGTATGGAAAATTTTGAATCTCTTGGACCCTGCAATAAGCAACCACTGGAGCCAGACACTTGGGAAAATCCTTGGAGCAGTAGAGTCCAAAGGCCAAGAATTGAAAATGTGAGGAACCAACAGCAAAGCACCAATATTTCCTGTAGTTGGACCTTATAGGGATGTGAAGGTAGGCATCCTTTATTATTTATTTATGTATTGACATTTGTTGACCGGGAAAGTCCACTGGGCCAATGACCCATTTTCAGTGGAGGCCCAGGGAGAAAAGCTCCATACAATCACAGAAGTTTTTACATAACATCAGCTTAACTTTGAAAGTCAAGAAAGTTTTTACACAATACAAATTGAAGTAGATATACAAGACAAATACATACTATAGAGGTACACATTACAAGAAAATAAACAGTGTGTTACATTTTTAGTAGTTCTATTTGTATATTCTCATAAGTAAGAGTACTGTTTAATCAATTCTGTTTATTCAGCCACAGAAATAAAGATTTATGTCCAAGGTGGCTAGAAATCCCTGAGGCATCAGAGAAAAAAGGATCTGAAGAGTAAGCATACGAAAGGTGGATACCTGTAAGAAAAGGTTGAGGTGAGAGAGATCCAGGATAGGTCTCCATGACCCATCCTTCCATGGAACTAGGAAGAGTCTAGAGTAAAATCCTTTTCCTTTTTCTCCCAGAGGAACAGGTATATGGTTCCTTGTCAAAGGAGGCTGTCTGTGACTGGATGGAAAAGGGGAGAGGCTGATCTTTGGATGGCTGAAGAATCCCTCTGGGAGAAGGGGAAATTATCCAGGTCATAAAGTAACCCCTTTCTATGATGGACAAGGACCCACCTGTCTGAGGTAATGTTTTGCCAATCTGGAAGACCGTGAGAGAGCCTTAGATACAGGGGAATAGAGTCGGGGGGGGGGGGGCAGTAAAGGCAGGTAGTCACAGGCTACCTGCCCTGTCCTGAAAAGGTTTCTGGGCAGGAGTTTGAATAGGCTTACAAAGGAGGCTGCTGTTTCATAGTGCATTTTCTGCCCCTAGCATGGGAGGTTGGAGCAGTGTTTCCTAATGAACTGGGTCTTTGAGGGATAGTTCCTGTGAAATTTAGGTATAGGGGAGACAAACAGGTGTTTGAGATCCTGCAGTTCCTACCATTTTTGCTGAAGGGCCTTGAATAGCTCAGCCACTTTAGATCCAAAAAGAGCAGAGTTATCCAACGGTGCATCCAGTAATTTGGCCCTCATATCATCAGGTAAGGGTTGTAGCCTTAACCATGAGTATCTCTTAAGGACTGAGGCTGCAGATCTGGCGGAGGCTTCTGCAGCATCATAGCTGGATCTAATTGAATGTCTAATAACTTGGGAAGATAGAGGAACGAGACTGGAAATTTGAGCCTTAGAAGGTGAGTCAGGAACGTCAGCTAAAAGCTTGGTGACTGGGTCAAAAGAGATAAGGCATATTTAGACGTATGCATCTGCTAATTTACTGCCATAAAGGCAAGGGTAGCAGAAGTGTATATTTTTTTGCTAAGGCACTCCATGGTCTTACTGTCCTTGTTGGTGGGAAGGACAGAGGTAGAGTGAAGTAGTTTGGATGGCTTGTCTGCAGAAACTGAGACAGTGGCAGGGTCAGCAACAGGGCATTTATTCAAAAATGTCACCCCTTCAGGGACCTTGTAAAACCTCTCAGGCCTTCTAGGTGCAGGTGGTTGTGAATCAGGATTAACAAAGGTAGCATTGAAAGTATCCAGTAAGGCCTGTAACACTGGATGAATTGCAGATGGATCAGGGGTGTCCATCTGCAGAAACTCGTATCCTTTTTGGATCTCTGACATTTCAGAAGAATCCCACTTAAAATGTTCCCTCGTTTTAGAAATTGTCTCCCCAAAGGTGAGGTCCTCTCCTGGGTAGTCAGCCTTAGCAGATTCATCCTCTGTGGAAGCAAACCCAAGATGAGATTGCTTCTGAGAGACAGGCCTCCGAAAAGGAGTCTGAGGAGTCCTCGGTTCAGGTTGGAGAGTTTTCTCAGCCTGAGGCCTGGGACTGATAGGAGGAGGACCAGCCTGTGGGGAAACAGGCATGGCAGGCCTTAGGGCCATAAAGGCATTAAATAGGCTCTGTGTAAAAGCCTGCCAATCAGGTTGGCTTTCTGCAGGGAGGGAGAGATGTTTCATTTTGTTTCTTTTTTTAGTGAAGACCTAGAAGGCATATTCCCTAAGGAAGGCCTAATCTCTGTGGGAGGCCTAGATTCTGTTTTCTGGGAAGCAGTGGAAGGGCCTGTCTGGGCAGCTGTAAGAAGCTGAGTTTCCCCCTCATCATCATCAGCCAACATCTGCAATCCCTCCCTGGACGTGCCTTGTGCCCTAGGTTTTGCGGCCTCTGGAGGGGTACCCGTTATACCCATTCTGGCTGATTCTGAATGCTCCTTCAGGTGAATGTCCGCCACAGGAGAGACATCAGGTGGAGGAGGTGCAGCAGCAACTTCAGGCCTGGAAACTTTGGCCTTCTTTTTGGGTGGTTCTGTAGATTGACCGAATGACCCTTCAATCTCTAATGCCAAGAGGTTAAGATGTTGATTTTCTAAGTAAATGTTCAAGGCGTGCAGACTGAGGAGTGTCTTAAGTACGAAGGCCTGATACATCATGCAAGTTCACCAAGTAGGATGGTCGTGATTCTGCCCTAGGCAGAAGAGGCAGTGTTTGTGGATGTCCTTATGGGAGATCCGACGACTGCACCTGCACTTTCCCTTCCAGGATGACATGAACCTAAACAGACATGCAGTGACAAAAAGAAATCAGAAAACAACCCCAATGGGGTACTTCTCTTAGAAACTTACAGATCCAACAGTGAAGACGGCAGGAAGCACTGATGTTTGACTGGTGGCAGAGAAGTTCTGAGGAAAGGTAGTGCAGACATTGCTTTTATGGTCCACGCTCCCTAGGCCAGCATCATACATCCCACGTATCTGGCAATGACTACAAGCTTTTGTATACTCACCAGATGTTAAGGTAGCATAGCAGAGGATAACCCAAGGGTTTGGAACACTGCAACATGAGAACAGAAGGCCATCTCTGAAAACATAGTTTGTGGAAAACACTAGCCACCAGAGATTACACTTTCATTTTGTATTTTAACTGCAGATCTGATGTTGTCCTTTTCATTCTTCCTCACCAATGGGTTTGGATCAGGCTTGGCTATATACAATAGACTTTGGGTTCAGCTCTTGAGCTCTTCTCTCTACCCATAATGCTCTATTCCATCCCCAACAACTCAGATCTCGTTTGCCGCCATTGTGGTTAGAAGTAGGTTCTGCTCTCAAGCTATAAGTGATTGTGTTTTTAATTAAAAACTTTTGGATAGTCCGTCTATTCAACTTTTCTCTTCTGCTATAACCTTTTTACTTTCTCTTTTTCCTCCTCCTTAGCATTCTCTGGCGTTAGGAGTTAGTGTTCTCTTGTCCTGAATCTTTTCTCTTCTACTTCTGTAGTTTCTGTCAAATACTATTGTTGGTATATTTTTCTTTACCTTTCAGGTAGCTGTAACATACCAGAGCTGATATTTATTTCTGTATTTCTTTGGATATTGTTAGCTTGTTTGGCTTACTCTGTTGTTGGCCTTCTCTGCTGTGTCTGAGAAACCGACAGGGTTCAAGAAATGCACTCCTTGTGGGCATAAGATCCCCAGTTGTGTTTGTTTAGGACCTAACCACCTCTGTACAGCCTGTTCAGTATACTTTACCTTCAATCCCAGAGCATTAGCCGACAGACGCAGTAAATTAATACTTAGAGATATCCTTCTATTCAAATGTTGCAGTATTCATAACATGAGGGAGTCCACCGCTGGCTGACTCTTACGTTCGGCCAGTATACAAAAGTCTAATGCTACTGTAACGTATGTGCGACATCACACAGAATACAAATCTTATGTTGGTAATAAAATGACATCGGGTATAAAGTGGATGTCGGCACATACCAGACCTAAAAATTTTCTGCCTCCAGTCAGATTGTCTTCTCCAGTTGTTGCTCGTCAGACAACTTGCGAATCCTGTTCAGATAAGTGCCCCGTTGGGTTTTTTTCATTATTACCTTTTTGCTACTGTGCTTTTTTGAGGTTACATGCCAGCTAGGAAGGGCAAGTATCAGTGTGGAAGGGCGATTCCACATAAGGACTTTCACAACCTTTGTCTGTTTTGCCTAGGCCCTGACCACAACCATACTACTTGCTGTATTTGCAAGGCCTTTGTTCCCAAGACCATGCTTAGCCAGTTAGCTTCTCTGAGTTTATACCTAGAAAAATAGCACCTTAAACATCTTGCACATGATATGGAAGGTATGTCAGGCCCTTCAGGTGATCAGCAAACTAAAAAGGCCTGGAAATCTAGGCCTGATTTACTGCTCCCTGTGGTCCAGATATCTCTCCCGAGGCCGATGGCCCAGAGACAGTTTCAGAGTCGGTAGGCACTCCTACGAAGAGTACAGTTGTGAAGATCATGAAGGACCCTAGCAGCACGTCCTCAGGTGATACGCAGGTGTCTCTCAGAAGTAGGGGGGGAACCCTGGCTCATTGTGACTGAAGGCCCACGTGGCATTCCACAGATCATAGGTTCATAGATTATAGGTTCATAAATTAGTACTAAGCTAACTGCCCATGCGAGCCATTTTAAGCTTAGCCAATTATCCCTTGGGAGACCCAAACCTTGCACCTTGTGTTTGTAAGGTAAACACCTTAGCCATTAGGCCACCCTCCCAACCTCATTGTGCGAGATGATGTCCCTACCAATATTGTGGAGTGTAAGCCGACGTAGGACCCATCCACCTTTCACTGTATGGATGTTCCTAAAAAGAAAAAAAACTTAAACTGAACATGTTTCCCCTGACCCCCAGGAACAACCAGCTGATTGGCAGGCTTTTTCCTAAGGGCTGTTCAATCTCTTTATGGTCCTGAGACGATCCTCGGCTCCCTCTCTTTCTCTCTCCCTTCTCCTTCCTTTCCTTCCGCTACACCACAAAAGAGAACATCTGAGGAGCTTTCTTCAGATGAAGAGGATTCTTCTGGAGTGAATCTTTGGCTTATTCAGCCCAGATTTCTTCTCCCTTGAGATATGCTTCCCCAGAAGAAGAATCAAATGGAACTCATTCCCCTGAAGAGGATATCTCCATTGGGGAAACCATTCTTAGAATGAGGGAGTGTTTCAAATGGAATTGTTTTCTGGTGCCAGGCATCCAAAAAAGGTAGTATGCCCTGTTACAGATGGACTCCTCTTCCCCGTCTGCCATACCTCCTGTTCTGCCAGCCTTCCTGGATGTTTTTTCTGCAGTATCAAAGTGCCCTGACTCGCAACCTCCTGCCCCCAAAAGGCCAGATATGTTTTATAAAGTGCCAGAGAATTCCAACTTTCTGTTCAAATGCCCCTCTGCAGACCCTGCAACCATTTCAATATCTGCTGACAAGGCCTTCAAGATGCTACCTTCCACTTCCCTGCTTCCCTCAGATAAGGAGAGTAAAGTTATAGAGAGACTAGGAAGAAAAGTTTAAACATCAGCTACTCTTGCTTTCATAGCCATTAATTACCGGACCCATATGACCAAATATTCCTTGGGCCTCCTCTCGGATGCTGGTAAACTATTTTCTGAGTTCCCTAACTCTCCCCACTAAGGTTAAGCTCTCCTCCATCCTTAACTCCTCTGCTCAGGTTACATGGCATTCCATAAAGTGTATCTGTGATGCCGTGGAGGCATCAGCTAGAACGTTTTGCATCTGGGTCAGTTCTCAGGAGATATTCCTGGCTCAGACTCCAACCTTTGCCTGATGACATTAAGGCAAAAATCATGGATGCCCCCCTGGACAGCAAGGCATTATTTGGTACCTCTGCTGCAGAACTTTTCAAGTCCCTTCAGGAGAAATGCAAAGCGCTGCAAGACCTGAAACATATAATGTGAAGTTGTTAAATTTCGCCGTTTATTCTCACTGGTGGATTTGGAGCCAATCCTCGGCTTCGACACAGCCGATAGCAAAGCTCAAGGTTTGCCAGTAGCTCGAGACTAAGCCCCTTATCCCATGATGCACTGCTGGAATTACCTCCGATCTAGTTTGCCGCTGCACAGATCTCAGTGTTCCAGATAGCTCGGACCAATTTTATTGGATAGATTTGTCTATTTGCAAGTTTTAAAAACTTTTTTCTTGACTTTCTTGTTGGGATAGTTTTCTATATAGTTTTAGATTTAGATAAGTGCCGTCTGTTGGCTTGCTTTTTTCTATAGAGTTGGCCTAGTAGTTGGCCTTGTATTTAACCACATTCTTAGCAGTAGTTAGATCATTTCTTGAGTGTGTTTTTTCAATTGTTTAAATTTGTCTAAATTTAAAATAGAGATGTCTGATGAGAAAGAGAAGCCACATCTTAAATGTCTTCAAAAAATGTCCGGATTGTGGACAAAAAATGTCAGTCACTGACTGGCATGTTCAGTGTATTTATTGTATAGAGGCATTACACCTCCAAGACTCTTGTAGCATCTGCCACTCCTTTTCTTCCAGGGTACTTTTAGAGAGAAGGAGGAAATTGGTGGATAGGGAGTTTTACGTCAACACCACTTCTCGGATGCACTGGGTGACCAGGATGGTGCTAGTAAATCCTCAAAGTCATCCAAGTCTTTAGGTGACTCCAAAACATTAAAAAAGGCTAAAAAAATGGAGGGTGTAGGGTCATCGGTTCCACTGCCCTCGGAACAAAGTATCCCTTCTGTTCGGAGCCAGCTCACAGCTTTGGAGCTGGTTTCTGAGATTCCCTCATCTCCTCTGCTCCAGTCAGCACCCTCGGTGCACTCCTCAAAGTCTTCTGTCAGCCTCTCAAATCTGGATATGGACCGGTTGGTGCAGAAGCTTTTACGGGCACCAGGCCTTGCCAAGTTGTTGTCGGCTCCGACGAAGGCATCAGAGCCAAAGACCATTAACCTAGACTTAACTGTTCCTCCTCTGAGCCGTACTGGACTTTCCGAGCCGGAGGAGCCCGACCTGATGGTTGTTGAGCCTGTGGAGCTGAGACCTTCTCCGGTGTTATCGGTTCCATCTACTCGGACGTCTTCGGCACCAACTGGGGACTCTGAGCCAACACTCTCCTGTTGGGTCCGGAGAGGATAGTCGTGCCAATTTGTCGGTGCCGACTCTTCCTCTTGGGGCTTTGGCTCAGATGAGCTCGGCTCCTACCTCTGGCTCGGAGCCCATGGCCTCGGTGCGGGAGGATCGGACAGTCCCTTCGGATCCATCTACCCCTTCTCATCAGAGCCATGGTGCATTCGATGCCATGAGGAGAGTCCTGTCTCCAAAGACATCATCAGCATTAGGTCTGGCTTCCTCCTCCCCTCAAGCGCCTGTGCCTGCTCCTGCTTCTACCGGTCAACCCAAGCATAGAGACCCTGAGCCTCAATTGGCCCCACAGGGCACCCCCCTGCTCTTCTGAGACTTCCCCAGATGCCCCCACTGAGGAGGTACCCAGGAAAAGACTGTGCAAGAGGAGGCACTTGACTCCCCACAGGAGTCTTTGACATCTGATACTAACTTGGATGAGTCAGAAGGGCCCCCTCGATCCCCCTCTGAGGATATCTCCTTTGCAGAGATATTAGAGATCCTTAATCAGAGGGGCAGTTGGCAGTCCAAAAGCCCTACTGAAGTCAAGTCAGTGCTCTTGAAGGCTTTCGGGTCTCATCCTTCCACCTCTTGGGTGTCTCCGCCTTACGATGAGCTCATGGAGCTGATCTCTCGTAAGGCATGGGAGTCTCCAGAGGCCATGGAACCTGTCCCTCGGAAGCCAAATAAGTTCATCTCTGCCCCAGTGGACAAAGCTTTTTTTGACTAAGGGAATGCCTGTTAATGCCATGGTGGGGCCAAAAAGGAAACCTCTGAGACTTCCTCATCTATCCATCCTCCTCACAAAGATTCCAGGATCATGGATAGATGTGGGAAATGCATGTTTAGTTCAGTGACTTTTTCCCCTTTGATCACTGAACTATTTAACCCATTTTACAAGACTACAGAGAAATCTCCTGAAAGAGCTAGGAGATGCTCTCCAGGTAACGGTAGCTGCAGGGGTTGCCGACAAAGTTAACACCCAGCTCGCTACTCTAAACTCGATTGTGAATTTGTCCATGCGTCTCATATCTTACGCATCTGATGGTTCATGTAGAGCCGCTAGTTCAGGCATTGCCCTGCATAGACAAGCCTGGATGCATCTCTGTTCCTTTGCGGAGCCTTTCAAGTCTTCCTTTATCAACACCCCATTTGATGGCTCATCCCTGTTTGGGCCCAAGGTAAAGGGGACTCTAACAAGGTGTGAGCAGGAAGGCAAGACTCTATCTGCCGTTGGAGTCTGTTTTTCTACCCTTACTTGGCCCTATCCCAAGGACCCTAAGGGTGGAAAGATGTGGTTCCGAAAAGCACAGGGAGCCTTTCAGGACACATGTGGAGAAACCCCCTCTAGAGGCAGAGGAGGGGGTTATAAGGGAAGATGCCGCCTGCTCGGCAGGGGGGGTTCGCAACAGCAGGGTGACAGAGGCCAGGTCTCTGGTCAGTCCTACCAGTGCTCCTGAAAGGAGACCCAGCTGTCAGGCTCTGGAGGCAGTCGGGGGTCACTTATCTTTGTACCCAGAAGCCTGGCTAAGCATAGCATCCAATAACTGGGTACAAAGCATTATTTCCAGAGGGTATTTCATATCGTTCTCTTCCCCTCCCACTCCTGTCAACAGAATCCCGGATGTTCCACTCAGTCTCAGGGAACAAGCAAATATAGAGGTCCGCAAGTTGCTAGAAAAAAGAGTCATCCAGCCAGTCCCAGCAGACCAAACTGGATTCGGAACTTACTCAAGATTCTTTTTGGTTCCAAAGAAAACAGGGGACTGGAGACCGATTTTGGACCTCAGCAGATTCAACCAATTTGTAAAAAAGAGAAGTTCCGAATGGTCACGCTTCAGGCCATTCTTCCCTTTCTAGTGAAAGGCGATTGGTGTGCTCCATCGATCTCAAGGATGCGTACTAAAGATGGACAGACACTCCAGAGATCACCTGCATTTCCGGCTGGGAGCCAATTACTACCAGTTTCGAGCCCTGCCCTTTGGACTCACTACAGCCCCCAGAGTGTTCATCAAATGCATGGCAGTGGTCACGGCTCACCTGAGGTTTCTAGGATTCCAGGTGTTTCCATATCTAGACGATTGGCTCCTCACCACTACCACAAGGGATCAATTGATTCAGGCAACACAATCTACTCTGACACTCTGCCCACACTTAGGCATTACAGTCAACTTCAAAAAGTCTGCCTTGTCACCATCGCAGCATACCGTCTTTATAGGAGCAGAGTTAGATACCTCAACCACCATTCTGTCTTCCAGTCGAAAGGGTATCACTTCTTCGCCAACACGCCAACTCATTGGTGTCAAAGAACAGAGCTACAGCCAGAGAGTTCTTGAAGGTACTAGGTTTGATGGCAGCAGGAATTCTAGCCATTCCACTCGCAAGGATGCATATGCGAATTCTTCAATGGCTCCTGTTCGCTCAGTGGTCTTACCACAAATTGCCAATGAACCATATGATTCTCATCACAAACTCTTGCAAGAGGAACCTGCGGTGGTGGTTGACGTCTTTTCATGTCACAATAGGAAGACCCTTTGTGACCCCCCCCCCCAGTAGCCACTGACCACAGACGCTTCCCTGATAGGGTGGGGGTGGGGCATTTTCAGGGAAAGACTGCCCAAGGCACATGGACGGATCAAGAGTCACATCTGCATATCAATGTTCTGGAGTTGAGAGCAGTACTTCTGGTGTTGCAGTACTTTCAGGACTCTCTTCCTCTAGGGACAATTGCAATTCAGACAGGCATTCACTGGTCTGGTACTTGAACAAACAAGGCGGAACCAAGTCTTATCCCCTTTGTCGAGAAGCCCTCAGCATATGGCAGTGGGCTGTGTCATCCCAGCATTTTCTGTTAGCAATGCACATCCCGGGAAAATCCAACGTGATTGCGGACAAGCTGAACAGGGCAATCCTGTTGCCTCACGAGTGGTCTCTCAACCAACACATTGCGGACATGATTTTACGCAAATGGGGCCAGCCTTGCTGCGACCTCTTTGCCAGTCACATCAATACCAAATGCAGAAGCTACTTTGCCCTAATACCACCTCTGGGACATCTCCAGAGAGAGACACTCGTACACGATTGGCCTGCGGGTCTCCTATATATATTCCCTTCAATTCCATTGATACCCAGGTTTTTACAGAAACCAAAGTCGCTGGGAAGGACTGTTATCCTTATAGCCCCCCATTGGCCTCGACAGATTTTGTTCCCTTTTCGTCACCATCATCTGCTGGAGGATCTATGGATCCTGGACCCAGTTCCAGACCTCCTGACACACCCGTCAGGGGACCTCCATCCTTCATTGCAGTCTCTAAAGCTGACTGCTTGGCTGATCCACTTCCATAAATAGCCAGGCTTCGTTCGCTCTCAGATGACACAAGACAAATTCTGTTGTCTTCTCATAAGCCATCCACCAGAAAAATATATCGCAGTAAGTGGAAAAGGTTCTCCATTTTGGCCAGCATACAAAACCTTTGTCATACATTTTAGAGTTTTTGACAATGATTTTTAAGGAAGGAGCAGCAACTGCCACAGTTCTGGTTCAGTTAGCCGCCATATATAATTTCCACCTTGGATTGGATGGGTTAAATATTATGGCCCATAAGTTATCTAAGGTTTTTCTCAAAGGTGTTTTTCACATGAGACCTCCTGTCAAAATCCCTTATTCTCCCTGGAATTTGAATTTTATGTTATCTCAAATAATTCGTCCCCCCTTCGAACCAGCATCATGTGATCTCAAATTTCTGTCCTAGAAAACTATTTTTCTAGTGGCCATTACTTCTGCCCGCAGAGTGTCAGAACTTCAAGCATTATCTATCAGACCTCCTTATATGATTTTCCATGCTTATAGAGTATCTGTCAGAACAAACACCTCCTTTTTGTCTAAAGTCTGTTCTGAGTCTAATATCAATCAGGTCATTGAGTTGCCAGTCTTTTTCCCAACCATTCCAACAAATTGGAATACATGCTGCACAAACTTGACGTGCACAGACAGCTCAGATTTTATCTTGATAGAATTAAGGATATTAGAAAATCAGATCAACTCTTTGTATCCTTTTCGGAGGCCAGAAAAGGTAGACCAGTGGCTAAAACAACCCTTTCAAAATGGTTATCGGATTGTATCTCATTTGTTCATGCAACTGCTAACATACCTTTGCCACACAAAGTAAAGGCTCATTCAACCAGAGCCGTTTCTGTCTTCTGCTTTTCAAGCTAAATTGCCTTTTGATAACATTTGTGCTGCAGCCACATGGTCTAAGCCTCTTCCCTTTATCACTCATTACAAAGTAGATAAAGCTTCCAGGGACAGGTCTTCTTTTGGTTCTACGGTCCTGAAAAATGTACTTCCGTGAGCCACCCAGGATTGCGGCTACTAGGGACGCTACCCATCAGTGAGAATAAACGGCGAGATTTAACAACTTCACATAAAGAAGTTATGTACTCACCATAACGTTCCATGTGAGTTGTTTATCTCGTCTTTATTCTCATGTACCTCCTTCCATCCCCCTCCTGGCTGACAGTTGACCTAGAGACTAGTACCATCCTGGTTGTTCAATATTACTTCTTCCTTCTTGGGGAGTGCACCCCTTACACACAGCAAACAAGATCTGAGGTAATTTCAGCAGTGCATCATGGGATAAGGGGCTTGGTCTCGAGCAAATGGCAAACCTTGAACTTTGCTATTGGCCGTGTCGGAGCCGAGGATCGGCTCCGAACCCATCAGTGAGAATAAAGGCGAGATAAACAACTCACATGGAACGTTATGGTGAGTACATAACTTCTTTTTTGTTTCCCTGGTGCCTACGTTTCAGAGGGCACTATCCTACCAAGACCACTTTTGTAAGGAAGTCTTCTAGGCCGCAGTCTTCCAAAGGCAAAAGAAATGCTAGGAAACAATTTTCCTCTAAATCTACCTCCTCAACTCCTGGTCAGAAAAAACCCTTTCAGGTTAAGCTAGGTGGTCTGTGGCTGCCTGCGTCCTAGACCCCAAACTCCTCTTTCCCTTGCCTTTCTCCTTTTATCTCTGCTTGGAAACGGATAACTCAGGACTCTTGGGGTCCTATCCATTAATCCTGTAAGGATCCTTTATGGTGTGGAAGAATCCTTCTTCCTTCAGGGGTATTCCAAAACCTCCAAGGAAAAAACTGCCTTTCTTCATATTCCCATTTATCATCGGTTCAGGAAGTATCTTCACTTTGCCATTGCTTCCTCGCATTTTCAATTCTGTGTCTTGCCTTTTGGATTGTCTACTGCCCTGACGGTCTTCACAAATGCTTGGCTCCTGTCACAGCCTTCTGCAGGCTACAGGGCATACACATTTTTCCATATGTAGACAACCTTCTTCTCCAGGATCAGACTCCAGACACTCTTCAGGAGAATCTCTCCTTCATGGTATCACTGCTGGAGGGTCTAGGGCTCGCTATCAGTTACCAAATGTCTACCCAGGTTCCTTCCCAAGACCACATTTTCCTTGGGTGCAGGACCAGTCAGACAAGATGCTGGCTTCATTACCACCAGAAAAGGTCCTGTCCCACATGTCCATCTTCCAGGTGCTCTTGCACCTGCAATCCCTGACTGTCAGAGAGTTTCTTCGCTTCTTGGGGTACATGGCATCTACTATTCCCATGCTACCACTAGCCAAGTTACACATGGGAAATTCCAGTGGTTCCTGAAAACAGTATGGATACAACACTCCCATCCTCTGTAGTTCGTTATTCCTCTTCTACCCTGCCTGACAAAGGAGTTACACTGGTGAATCCAGCAGGTTTTAAGGATCCAGGCTTACCCTTGCAGCTACCTCTTCCCACTCAGTAGCTGTACATGGACACTTCATACCTGGGATGGGGAGCATCCGTAGCCTCATGGAGGGTCAGAGATTTGTGGTGTCTCACTCAGAAGAGGGAACACATCAATATAAAGGAGATGAGAGCCCTGATTTTCACTCTAGAACTCTTCAAACCCTTATTTTCCCAGGGACCTTAAGATTGTTTGCAGGCAATACCACAGTCCTCTGGTATGTCAACAAACAAGGAGGGACAAAGTCCTATCTCCTGTGCAGACTTGGCTTTCCAGACCCGGGAGTTAGCTTCCCAGAGTCAACTCGCCCTCCAGGCAGTTTACATACCCTCGACACAAAATGTCGTGGCTGACAAACTGAGCAGGTCCAAGACTCAGTCCCACAAGTGGATGTTACACAGGGATGTGTTTCTGGACATGGTCCATCGATGGAGTACAACTCTAGTAGATCTCTTCCCCTCCCCTATGAACAGACAGCTTCCCAAGTTTTGTGCCAGGGTCCTTGATCCCCTGGCATGGAAGGTGGACCCCATGTCTTTCTCTTGAAAGGAGATGTTTCTGTATGCATCCCCCCTTCTCCAAAAGTCCTGTTGAAGATCCAACAGGAGCTGCCAAAAATCTTGTGGATGACCCCCCTTTTGGCCAAGACAGCACTGGTTTCCCCCTTCTTCAGCATTTATTCAAGGCCAATCACCACGAGTTACCTTACAGAATGGACCTACTCACACAGGGTAACTCTAATACACCCACAGATATCAACTCTACAGCTGACCCTGTGGGTGATAGGGTTTTAATTCCCTTTAGACATATTTTCTCTAAAGATGTGCTGCAGATTCTGCAGGAGGCCAGAAAACCCACTACTAGAAAATGCTATATTTCCAAATAGAAAAGGTTTTGCTTCTGGTGTCTTTCAAAAGATTTACAACCACTGCTGGTGGATGTTCCAGTGGTTCTTTCCTACCTGTGTGAATTATTGAAGAGTGGACTGTCATACTCTTCAGTAAAAGATCATATTTCTGCTATCTCTGCATGTCTGCCTATGTCTCCCCCATTAGCTTCCAGGCTGGACGTTAAACTTGTCTTAAGACGTGCTTCATATTAGACCACCAAGGAAACCAGTTCCTCCTCCTTGGGATATTAACTTTGTCTTAGAAAAACTTGCCCTGGACCCTTTTGAGCCAGCAACTACTTCTCTGCAACACTGCACCTGGAAAACAATTCTTCTCTTGGTGATAATTTCTGCTAGAAGAGTTTCTGAGTTACAGGCTGTAATGTCTTCTTTCCCTTTCATGGTTTTCCACAGGGATAGGGTATGTTTACATACTTAACCCCTCCTTTATGCCCAAGGTGGTGAATGAGTCATCACTCAATCAGTCCATCAGTCTTCCCACCTTTTTCCCTTCTCAGTCTTCTAGTGAGAGGATCCTACACACTTTAGATGTGCATTGGCAACTTAGATATTACTTTGATAAAACCAAACCAATTAGAAAATCTGACTGCCTTTTTGTCTGCCACCACCCAAGCGCCCTGAGCAAGCCTGTTTGAAAGCAGACTATTTCCACTTCGATCTCCAAAACCATTGCCTTTTGTTGTGTGTCTCGTGGGAAGAATCTCCCCTCACTTGTTAGGGCAAATTCCACCAGAGCTGTGTCTTCCTCTGGTGCTTTTTTAAGGTTAGACACCTGTTCTGTCCTGGAAGCAACTACCTGGTCTTCTGTACACATCTTTATGAAACACTACAAGTTAGATGGCATTTCCAGGTCTAGAGCTGGTTTTGCCAGGGCTGTTTTGCAGGGATTTGTGGAGAATGCTACTGCTCCTCCACCCAGTTCTTCTTCTGCATGAGCTTTAGTACTCTCCCTCATGTTAGGAGTACTGCAACATATGAATAGAAGGACACAGAATAGCTGTGTAAAATCTTACATAACTATAGATGTCCTTCTCTTCTGTATGTTGCAGTATTATCCCACCAGCCTGCCTTCCCCGTGATGCTTGCCTGTCTACTGATGGCGTGTTCCATCACCTAAGGTCAGGCTGGCGCTTTAGCGGCATTCAGTTCTGAGGTCTGTTACGTGCCGATGTCCGCTTTATACCTGATGTCATTTTATTACCGATGTAGGATTTGCACTCTCTCCAACGTTGCATGTACCTTAACAGTAACATTAGACTTTTGTATACTGGCAGACTCCCTCTTGTGAGTACTGCAACATATAGAAGAGAAGGACATCTATGGTTATGGTAAGATTTTATACAACTATTCTTTTGTCTGCTTTTCTGAGGCTCAAACCCCAGTAAAACACACCAAAGGCCAGCACTGGAAGTTCCAAGTCCAAAATTTATTTAAAGCAACATAGTGCTAAGAAAGCACTAAAATAGTAGCTCAGTCCTCAAACTAGTTTCGGCAAATACCTTCTTCAGTGAGGAAGACAGACAGAATAACAGCTCACTGGTTTCAAAGGATGCTTATAAATGGCTCAGGACCAATAGAAAAAAAGTGCATTTCATGTTTGTGCATAACAAATGAGCAACAGAGAATTTAATTTAGAAACAAAATATGCACATCCATAAATAGATAATTTATATTGCTTCTATATGTTTAACTAATGTAAATGCAAAAAATAAAGATATAAACTGTCTATTAATGTTATAGATCTTTCACTGCTAAATCAATGCAGAACAGTATATCACACATAATATAAGTATAAAAGGCATAACTAAAGACACTAGAACAAGTATGAAAACTACCTATACCATATCTCAGGTAAAAGTTGCTGAACTATATAATATAAGGAGATGAAATAGTCCAATGATAACAAGAGTGCTGGCACAATAACCTGTACAACAATACGAGTTGTGTACACAATACACAATCATATGTTCTGTTAGTGGTTAACAGAGGTGTAGAAACAAATGCTAGAACAATGGAGGTATACAGCCTATGAACGTCATGGAGTGCTGAACATCTAAACCAACTGCAGAACACTTGGTCACACATAATATTGGTATCTTATAGAACACATGACTGTAAACCCTAGAAGAAGTGTTAACACTACGTATACCATATATCAAATAATGTTACTGAACCGTATAGTATGAGAAATTGAAAATATTCCAATACTGACAGTAGTGCAAGCACAGTAAGCTATGCAACCATAGGGTTGGTATACACATTACACAAAACAATTGTTTATATTTGTGATTAACAGGGGTATAGATATAAATGATACAGCTTGGTATCTACAATAATAGTTGTCTTCATGATAATGAAGAAAACCATCATCAAGGTATATCCATGTAAATAACAATGATAATACCATGTTTAAGTAGTACATATACAAATGTAACTGCATGGTAGATAACCAAATGTAATAAAACAAGTCTTGTATTCATAAAGCATAAGGTTGGAGTATACAATCATTTAACCCAAATGTTCATTGAGACCTGGTGGAAATAATGCTCCTAAATGGATAATCCAATATTTCTCTTTATGGCTGAGTGTACTTTGCCAACCTTGTTGGTTGTGTCTATTCCCCATGACTTTATCAATTATCATAAACATAAAATTTGCTGTTTTGTGTTTGATCGAATGTTGATATAAGGCATTAGTGTTTTTTTTGTTACGAATTTCACTTCTGTGTTCACCTATCCTGATTCTGAGTGAACGGGAAGTTTTACCCACATAAAATGCATTACAGTGGCATGTTGCTAAATAAATAACCCAACTAGATGAACAGTTGCCAAATATTCGTACATCATACACTTTGCTGGTATTGGCACTGGTAAATTGTTTGAGCTTATTCACCTGGCTGCATGAACTACAATGGCCACAAGGAAAGGTGCCTAAAAGTTCATCACCTGTAATTGTGAGTTGTTTATAATTTGCACCACCACTCTCCTGGTGTTTGTAGTGTGAAAACAATGTACCCAAGGTTTTGCCTCTCCTGTAAGTAATCGAACATTGGTTGCCCAAAATATGTCGTAAATAGTCATTGGCCAACAGAATTTTCCAGTTATTATTCAGGATACCCCTAACTATCTGATGGTTCCTACCATAAGTAGTAATGAATCTGATTTTTTCATCCTTTGGGCGGTAATCTCTATCCTTATATTGTAATAATGAATTTCTATCCTGTCTATCAGTCCAGATCCTGGCAGATTCGATATCAAAATCCGAGTATCCCCTGTCCAAAAACCTATGCCTCAAATCATGTTTAGCTGTGTCATAATCAGTATTGGAGGAGTTAATACGTTTCATTCTCAAAAATTGAGATTTGGGGATGTTGCGGATGGTGTGGCGTGGATGCATGCTAGATGCATGAAGTAATGAATTAAATTGTGGATACTTTCGATGTGTTTTGGTATTAAGGGTATGGTCGCTGTTACGATATATCGTGACATCCAAAAAATCAATCATATTTTTGTCAAATGTGATTGAAAATTCAATACCCCATACATTGTTATTTAAGTATTCCACAAATTCAGAAAGGTACACAATATCCGCACGCCACACCATCCAGCAATCATCCAGGTATCTCCTCCAGATATCCATCTCCACAAGATAAATGTTATGCAAAGGGTTATAAATCAAATATTCTTCCAAATATGCCATAAAGAGATCGGCATATATTGGTGCAAAAGAGGCACCCATGGCTGTACCTCTCAATTGCCAATAACATTCACCTTGGAAATAAAATACATTTTTATTGAGGATATGTTCACACATACATATAAGCAATGTATTGAATCCAGGTGGATACAATTCAGCTTTAGTCAGCCAAAATTCCAAAGCCTGTAGACCTCCCCAATGTGGTATGCTAGTATAAAGAGATTTCACGTCCAAAGTACACATGATCCAATCCGGATCAAGCTGGGTATCCTGAATGATGTTTCAAAAACTGTGTTGTATCCTGAATTCTAGCTCTGACCTGTATCAGCAAAGGTTTTAAATATTGAGTTAAGAATACAGATAATGGTTCAGTCAATGAACCATGACCAGATACTATTGGTCTACCCGGAGGACGAGTGATAGATTTATGAATTTTTGGTAGCAGGTATAAAATCTGCTTTGATGGATCCTTAACCTGAAGATGCTGCAAAGTCTTGTGAGTAATAATGCCCTCATCCAATGCCTCATTGAGGAAAGGGTCAGTCTCCTGTTTAAATTTTTTGGTTGGATCAACACCCATATGCATATAACATTTGGTATCAGAAAGTTGTCGGAGGCCTTCCTGAACATAGTCATTCATATTTTGAATAACCACAGCTCCTCCCTTATCAGCTTGAAGAATGACAATATTGTGGTTATATCTAAGCTCAGATAATGCCTGTTTCTCTTCTAATGTCATATTCTCTTGGGCAATATTGCATTCCAAATGTGGAAAATGTAGATCTTTGAGTACTGCTTGTTGAAAAATGCCCACGTTCTTGTTCATGGGTGGCTGAAAAGTGGATTTATGGAAAATAAACTCAGAAGATCTTTGAGATGTGGTGGTGTCCTGTTCAGAGAAAAATATCTTAAGGTTAAGTTTTCTACAATAATCCATAACATCCAAAGAGGTGAGATAATGATCAGAGAAAAAGCTTGGAACAAAACCCAAACCTTTATTCAGGATATTGTGCTGTGCATCAGTAAGTACAACATCTGACAAATTTAAAACATTTTCAAATGGTATTGTCAGTGTCTCAGTAGGGCTTGAACCAATCCTGGCATGGATTCTGTTCTTATTTCTATGGGTGTGTTTCCTCCCCCCTCTGGATTTCCTGCCATGTCTAAAGGGAGGTGCGGATTGGTAGTTTTCTTTTTTAATGGTGAGTTGGTGGAAATTCCTCCCTCACTATCTGTGTATGATGACTCCTCCCCTGATGTGCTCGTGTATGTTTGGTCTCTATTTTTCAATATGGACCTCGGTCTCTTCCTGGACCTGCCCCTGGTCATTCCTGTTTGTGTGTCCTGAAACCTGACAGTTCTCTGTATTTGAAAGGGCTGTCCTTTTTCATAATCAATGACATCTCTGTTAAATTTTTTGACCTTTCGGTCCTTAATCAATTTGTCATAGTTGGTCAATTCTTTGGACAGCCTGTCCAGTAGTTGGTGATAGTTGTGATTAGATTGAAATTTTTTGCATTCAACGCTTAGTTCTTTTATCTCTGAAACACATACATCAATCATCCTCTCATAATAGGAGGCTAAGATTTTTACAAAAACCATAGAGCCATTTCTTAATGCCTCATCCCATTCATCTGTCAGCCTCTGTTCAGATCTGCCGACTAATGGGCGGAGTTTGATTCTCAAACCTCTGGGCGCCAAGTTCTTGTATAAGTATGCTTTAAACAGTCTCAGATGCCAAATATTAGCTCTGAGACTTTTTAATCCTTTCTCCAAATTGCGGAATGCTGTTTCACAACTATCACCCCTATCTAAGTTAATTTCGCTCTGGTTGTTGCTTGAGACTAGGCCAAGACCAAATATGCAAATATCTTCTCTATCAGCACACAAACCATCCAATAATTTATCCAATTCCATAACGAATATCAATCTGGATGTGCTGTCCAAGAATCGAATATCAAAAATAAAAAAGTGTCAGTAATATGAATAATATCTCAGGAATGAAGACCAGAGACAGGACCAGTCAGAAACCCACTGTCCCACTAGATGTTGACAAATGGCAGCAAAAATCCAAGTGCTTCTTGTATAGTTTGGGACATACACAAAATTAACAAAGCTTTATAGGTCCTTCATGAACCTGTCATCAACATATTGTGACATTTCCGTGTAAGGACAGGAATAGGAGTGACAACTACTTAATATAAGAAGTCAAAGATGTCTGATATGATTGACACATATATATATGTGTTACCCTGGAGAATCCAAAAGGCAAAACAATGAAGGGGAATATTACTGGTATAAGCCAAAATGTAAATAGCTGAAGACCATTATGAAAGCTAGTAGCTTGTCAAAATTTGTTATAATATAACTACAAAGGAGGCCTGTAGCATGATTCTATAACCCTCAAAAATGGGTAACAAATATTAATTAATATAGAATGAAAACCCTTTTTGTAAACACCCCAGAAGAAATGGTACTAAATAGCTCTATGAGATAAGGGTAACTGTCAAAATATCAGAAAAGTCAAAAAACCACATATATATCACACTCAACCAAGTTGTTGCACAACCCACCAAAGGGCCTAGAGTATGTAAAGGTATCAATCAAAAGTGTTCGCAACCCTAGTCTCCCTGAATTGCAATGTACTGTGTGAAAAATTGTAAACACAAATCAAGATCCATGAACTGATGGCACATATATCACAGTAATATTACCATGTCTGACATATGGTTGCGACTGGTTAACAAACCATGAACTTGTCCAAAGTTTTGGAACTATATCAGTAAAACCCCTAACCTAATTTGTCACACAAAAACAGAGAACCTATCTCACAATATGTATATGTGATATAATATCAGAATATAATAAGTGACGTTAACTATTTAGTAACATCAAGATTTCTAATAGACTAAAACATCATACAGTAGGTAGTACAGTGATAACATGTATAGTGAAACAAATCTTTTTAGAACCCAGGTTCCGAAATATCCCAGTAATCAAACCATTAATATCAATGATGCAACTATTGTTTAAAACTGTTATATGTATGACAAAAAATTCTGCCCATAACATAGGTATTCACCTTAGAACATAATTAAATAATTGCATACAGTGATAGTCCAAACAGCCCAATAGTATATAAACCACATTAATTGTGAATTGGCTGTCTGTTCAATGGTTGAATGCTGCAGCAACCAAATATACATAAAAATATGAATATTAAGTACTCCCTAAAAAGAGAACATACTTACAACTGTCATACCAAAAAGGTTATGTACTAATAGGATATAAATGGTAAACCTAAGCCTAAATCACAAAACGAAAAATCGTCGCAAATGATCACATCACATACATATGGATTGCATGAACATAAGCTAAGGTCACCATATAAAAATGTTAAAGCAAAGAAATCATTTAGTTAAATGTCCAAACTGATCCAAACTTCGCCGGACCCAAACACGATAAATGTGAAAGTTCAAGGAATATAGATGTTCATATAAAAAAAGATAACGGGTAGCCAATACAAACAATTTGTTTACCCAGTCCCAATAGTTGTTATATGTTGTAAAGAAAAGGGTCTGTTCTTCGCACACAAATAGTCGTGAATGACAAAAAATGGTATGGCGAATCAGGATACAGTCATAACGGGCCCATAAATATATGTTCAAGCACTGTTCATCAAACACATAGTTGAAACCCTCTGACAAATATTATAAATGGCTTAAGTATCCCTAGAATACAGCACAATGTAGAAATAAAAGTTCCAAAATCCGTCGCAACCAGTACTCTGTTCCACGGTATCAATGTAGTCAAAAAGTTAGTACTTGTAGCCAATACGTGTGACAAATTAAGAAATGAGCATACCTATCAAGTCCCGCACTAGTGTTTACAAAAGTCACACAAATGGTAGGAATACGTTCCTTATATATCCAATATGGTCTCCAAAATCAGTTAGTTGTAAAAGCACGCACTTTTGCTGGCGTATCCAAAATGTGTAAACGCCCAGGCCAAAGCATGCAATATAAACCACTGTTCAAGCACTGTTTATCAAACAAATAGTTGGAACCCTCTGACAAATGTTATAAGTGGCTTAAGTATCCATAGAATACAGCACAATGTAGAAATAAAGTTCCAACATCCGTCGCAACCAGTACTCTGTTCCACGGTGTCAATGTAGTCAAAAAAAATACTTGTAGCCAATATGTGTGATAAATTAAGAAATAAGCATACCTATCATGTCCCGCACTAATATTTACGAAAGTCACACAAACTGTAGAAATACATTCCTTATATATCCAATATGGTCTCCAAAATCAGTTAATTGTAAAAGCACGCACTTTTGCTGGCGTACCCAAAAAGTATAAACGCCCAGGCCAAAGCATGCGATATGTATCACTCCGTTGCTGCCACCATAGAATACAACTTGTACTTTACAAAAGAATTGGTCCCAAGACTTATATAAAATAAAAGAACAGCATCCATAATCGAACCAGCGAGGCCAAACTCACAGACACATCAAGGAAGGAGTCATCTCCTACCAGCCAGGACAGGAACTAGACGCCAACAGCGAGGAACATGAAACGTAAAAACACTACACCTCGCAAGTACGGCTGTGCGCGGCCAACCATACATGAAAAACACACCAAAGGCCAGCACTGGAAGTTCCAAGTCCAGAATTTATTTAAAGCAACATAGTGCTAAGAAAGCACTAAAATAGTAGCTCAGTCCTCAAACTAGTTTCGGCAAATACCTTCTTCAGTGAGGAAGACAGACAGAATAACAGCTCACTGGTTTCAAAGGATGCTTATAAATGGCTCAGGACCAATAGAAAAAAAGTGCATTTCATGTTTGTGCATAACAAATGAGCAACAGAGAATTTAATTTAGAAACAAAATATGCACATCCATAAATAGATAATTTATATTGCTTCTATATGTTTAACTAATGTAAATGCAAAAAATAAAGATATAAACTGTCTATTAATGTTATAGATCTTTCACTGCTAAATCAATGCAGAACAGTATATCACACATAATATAAGTATAAAAGGCATAACTAAAGACACTAGAACAAGTATGAAAACTACCTATACCATATCTCAGGTAAAAGTTGCTGAACTATATAATATAAGGAGATGAAATATAGTCCAATGATAGCAAGAGTGCTGGCACAATGACACTATGGTTATGGTAAGATTTTATACAACTTTTCTTTTGCCTGCTTTTCTGAGGCTCAAACCCCAGTAAACCAGCATAATCTGTTTTTTCGGAAACCAAAAAGAGGTCTTCACCGAAGTCTTTTCAAGCTTTGTTTGAGCCTTTGGAGAAGATCCGAAAAATCTCTGATCTGACCATTTTGGATCCTAAAGACGGGAGCCTTTTTTTGGATCCTACAGTTTCACCTCTGATAGTGATTTCTCCACTTCCTTCTACCTCCTCATTGGATCCCAAGACTTCAGATTTTCTAGCTGTACCCACAGAAGCCATACTCTGGAGTATACCGTTAACCTGTATCTCCTTTACCAGGCCAGGTTTTCCAGACTCTGAAGAAACACAACAGACCCTCATCCACAGCGTCATCCAGATCTTCTAGGAGTTTGGCAGAGGTGGACGTGGATAGGATGATGAAAAATTTCTCAGGGCTCAGACCCAGATGGGGGTCCTGCCAACTCCGTCCCCTGCTGGATCCATGAATGCACCTGCAAGTCCATTTTCTCTCTTCTCCAACCCAGCCAATGGTTTTGGAGTCCCAGGATATGAAATCCCTGAGAGGTTCACCGTTGGATCCGAGGAAATTACCTTCCTCGACTTTGACAGTTGACTGGTTCTGCTTCAGTACCCTTGGACAAGAGCGGGTGGAAAGGGCTTTCTCTCTTCACAGGGAGCCATCTTCTCTCATCTCAGGTCCTACCCAACTTCCATCTTTGATTCTGTAGTCTGAGCCCATCAGACGCATCCCACAGGGGCAGTCAGTTCCGGGAAGTCTCCATACAGTTCATCCAGAGGAATTTCCCCCCTCTTCTGATACCTCTCCAGAACATCCCACAGAGGAGGTTCCTTGGAAAAATATGTGGGAGAGGTGGCAGACAGACTCACCCAGGGAATCTCTTATACAAAAGACACTGATTTTGATGAGGGAGATGGATCCCCCAGATCACCACCTGATGACATTTCCTTTACAGTTACCCTTGAGATCCTCAAAAGGAAGGGTGGCTGGTCTTGCCAGTCTTGTTCTCCTGAAGACTGAAGAATCAGTGATCTGATGATGTTAATCTTCATTCATTCATCACTGATGGGTTGTCTATTCTGTCCTCAGATCGAGTCAGTCTTATAATAAGCTTGCGCCAGCCAAAATCTCTCGAACTAAGCTTTTACCTATAGTACCCTTCTCTCTGTTACCTCAGATCTCATTTGCTGCATAGCCGCATTCAAGCCAGCTCTCACCTAAGTCTTATATGTTTGCTATTCGATAAAGCTCTGATAAGAATTTCTTGTATTTTTTTCCTATCCCTGTCTCTCATTGTCTGTCGCTGGTCGTTGCCCTTTCTTTTGAGCATCTGATTTCCTTTTTCCTTCAAATTACCTTTTGGAAACCTCAGTACCATTGTTGGTACAGCAGTTCTCCCTACCCATTGCTGGTATTTCTTCCTTCTTTCTTTTACTTCTCTCTACCTTTCTTTCCTTAAAAAAAAAAAAAATATATATATATATATATATATATATATATATATATATATAAAATATTTTTTTCTACCAATCACTCTTTGGTGAATTATTTGTGAGTGTTCAGTATGTCTGAAAAAAGGGGACTTAAGGCTTTAAACAAAGCCTGAAATATAGCCACAAAATGCCAAACAGCGACTCATATGAGGATTATGTGTATTGTTTGGAAGTTCTTCATCTCTCTGTGCAACCACCTTGCTTTATTTGCCAGGGATTTAGCTCCCGTACTCTAAATGAACGCAGGAATAAATTGATCCTAAAGGGCCTCCTTAAGATGCCCCTTTCATAGGCTTTTTGTGTCAGAGGGCTCACCCCCTCCTAAGAAAGATAAAAAGAGACCACATTCCATACCTTCACCTTTGAATGATAAGGATAAACCATCTAGACCGAAAATACCTGAATTGTCTTTGGAACAGAAACCAATTTCTACTGCACCAACCTCAGTACCATCAACTACTTTAGTGTCATCTGCACCTGTTGCAGCACAGACAATGTCTACGGCACCATATCTAGCTAAACTACAAATTGTCACCTCCACACCCACCACGGTACCGAGTGCCGTCATGGCACAGGACTTACCCACAGTACCTATGGCTACTGTGGACACTCCTCCCTCATCTCCAAACTCAAGACAGTGGTGCCGTTGGACACTGCAGCACAAACGCGATTCTCCCCGTAAGTGGATCCTTTCCTGGGGCAGATATATAGCCCCTTCCTTGAATGGCCAGAGTCCCCATCGGGCATATCCACCAGGAGCCTTTCTGAACTAGATGCAGTGCACCTTGTGGACCAGCTGCTGACAGCCAGGGAGATTCCTACACCTTCAAAGACCCAACCCCCTGTCAGACTTGGGAATATTTCTCCACAGACTCCATCCTATTCTCCTTTGACCACCTTGTAGGTTTCAAAGCCTTCGACACTGATGCCCTTTTCGGTACCCACATCCTCTGTACCATTAGTGGATCTCACTGTGGCCCTGGAAGCGACCCTTTGGCCTTCATCTCGTTCGGAGCCAGGTCTTCCTCAGGACCTGGATTGGGCTACAGCCTCTTCAGTGCTGAGTATGATTCTGAGCATGTCTATGGTGCTGTCCATAGTGCCAGGAGTCCTGTCTGTACCGATGTTCTCTTGAGGCTCCTCTCTTGGGAGCAGACACGATGGAGTGGGGTGTGACCCCAGTTCCGAGGTTGTCTTTCTCATTTCTGGGCACCCATCCCTCTTTGGGCGGGTCTGCTTTCCAGGCAGTGGAGAGGTCCCTTGCCTCTGTACGCAAGCCTTCGGTGTCTGAGCCCCAGACGTGCTCTCCCCCCTGCGCTGCAACTGACACAAGCCACCATTTTGGGACATCGAGCACGAGAGCCTCAGGAGACGCTACTGCAGGGTGCCCCTTCTTCCGAGTCGTCTTCAGAAGTTCCCGATGAAGAGGTACCACAGAAGAAGTTATGCAAGAGGAAGCACGTAGACTCCCCTGAGGAGTCTCTTACAAAGTATATGGATTATAATGAAGGGGAGAGGTCCCCACGGTCACCCCCTAAAGATGTCTTTTTTGGAGACATCCTTGAAATATTGAAACAGAGGGGTGACTGGAAGCCCAAAATTCCTTCCTCTGAGGAATCCATGCTCCTGCAGGTCTTTCGTGCTCGTCCATCTACCTCTTGGTTGACCCCGCCTGCAGACGTGCTAGTTCAGCATGTGGTGCAGCTCACCTGCACGAATCCTGACTCTGAGCCAATCCCACAGACACCAAATAAGATTCTACCCCCCCCCCCCGAGGAAAGTCCACATTGGTCTAAAGGTCTACCAGTAGATGTTATGGTGGTGGCGGCCACAAAGAAAGAGCTCACCGAAGAGAGACAGACTGTTCATCCACCTAACAGGGTGTTCTGGGCAGATTAGGGAAGCGAGTTTTTGCTTCATTGACCTTTGCCTTAGTCTTTGAACTGTCTGGCACATTTTACCAGGCTCCAGAGAGACTTAATTTCTGAACTGTCTGGAACTCTCTCTGAAGACTGAAGAATCAGTGTTTCTGGAGGCTTTCAGTTCTTGGCCATCTATGTCTTAGGTGACCCCCCCCCACGGATGAACTTATTAACATGGCCTCCCACCAAGCTTGGAAGGAATCGGACACTGTTGAACAATTATTCCCAAGCACCCGGACAAATTTCTGGCCCCTTCTGTAGACAGACCCCTCTGCAGCAAGGGAGTCCCAGTTGATGTTATGGTGGTGGTGGTGGTGGCAGTGGCAGCCACCAAGAATGAGCTAGCTGAACAGAGCTCTTCTATTTGTCTGCCGAACAGGGAGTCCAGAGAGATGGACAGATTAGGAAAGCGAGTGTTTACTTCAGCTGTTTTTTGTGCCAAGGACTCTAAATTACTTGACACATTTCACTCGGCTACAGAGAGATTTGACTAAGGTGTTATCAAATACTCTCTCGGATTCCATGTCTGCTGAAGATTTCAAAAAGACTTCCACTCAACTGCCCACTCTCCTGCCAATTTCAGATACATCGGTGAGGCTAATCTCCCATGAAGCAGAAAGTACCCCACAAGCAGCTAGTTCAGGTATAACCACAAGGACACACGCCTGAATGCAGCTGTGCAATTTTGCAGAGCCCTTCAAGATGTCTTTTGTCAATGTCCCCTTTGATGGTACTTCCTTGTTCAGGCAATCAGTTCGACATGCTTACATGCCGCAAACAAAAAGGAAAGGCTCTGTCTGCTGTAGGAATCAAGTTTTCTACCCCTCAATGGACCTTCTCTAGAAATCACAGAGAGGTGGTAAGAGGTGGTTCTGAAAATATCAGGGGACTTTCCTGAATGTGCCTGAGGATAAATCCTCCAGAGGCAGAGGAGGAAATTTTAATGGTAGATGTTGTCCTAGAGGCAGAGGTGGCTCTCAGAACCAGGGCTGTAGAGATTCCTTTTCAGATAGGGCCCTATCAGTGCTCCTGAAGCACTGCCCGACTGTCCAACTCTGGAGGCAGTCGGGGGTCATTTCTCTTTGCACCTAGATGTCTGGACAGACATCACAAAAGATTAATGGGTGCTAAGAATCATATCCAGAGGTTACTATGTACCATTTCCCTTCCTCCTCAAAAGAGGAAACTTCTCGATGCTCTTATCCTATCAGAGTAAGGATGCAGCACAAGAAATACAAAAGCTGCTACAAAAAGAAGAGAGTCATCCAATAGATCCCACTTGACCAGAAAGGATTCATAACTTACTCATACTTCTTTATAGTGTCAAAGAAAATGGGAAGCAAGACTCATTCTGGATCTAAGCTAGTTGAACCATTATGTAAAGAAGACAAAGTTCCTCATAGTCGTGGTTCACTCCATCCTGCCTCTTCTTTGCAGGGACAACTGGATGTGCTCTAAATCTCCAGGATGCATACTATCACATAAAAATAGACAGGTTATCCATGAGATAGCTACGCTTTCAGCTTGTAGCCAGTCGTTATCAATTTGGAGCACTGCCTTTTGTACTCACCACAGTCGCCGGGGTGTTTACCAAATGCATGGCAGAAGTGGCAGCTCACTTAAGACTCCTCACTGCCCCTTCCAAGCATCAACTTTTACAACCCAGAGGCTACTTGCTCCACGTTTCCAACATTTTAGACATCTGAATAAACCCTGCCAAGTCAAACCTAGTCCCTGTACAGAAACTGGAATTCGTAGGGACTCTTTTGAAGACTACAACTCATTTGGCTTCCCTACCTCTCCATAGCATCACATCTTCGAGACATCAAGTTCAGACTATACTCTCTCACCCATCTCCATTGGCAAGATCAGTACTACAAGTTATGGAGTTGATGCCAGCTGCCATACTTCTCGTCCCTCTAGCAGGATTCTTTTTGTGAATTCTTCAGTGGACCTTGTCAGTACAGCAGTCCATGCTGTATCAGCCCCTGTCGTTTCCCATAAGTCTCACTCCAGTCTGCAAATGTCATATTCATTGGTGGATTCAGTCAGATGACTTATTTCTGGGCAGACCGTTCACTCTTCCACAACTGGAGTGGGGGTGGTGGGCATTTATTGGTCCAAGGCACGCGGTCCAGTCTGGAGACTAAGTTGCTTATCAACATCTTCAAGATGAGAGCAGTCCTTCTAGCATTGCAAGTATTATAAGACTTTCTCCCTCTGGGGACTATTCCATTTCAAACAGACAGCATGTCAGTAGTCTGGTAAATAAACAAGCAAGGAAGAACGATCTTATCCACTGTGCAGAGGGGCCATGAGAGTTTGATAACTGGCAATCACTTCAGACCGCTTTCTCATTGCAACACACATCCAGGGGAAAACCAATGTGCTAGAAGATGGACTCATCAGATCTATTCTGATGCCTCATGAGTGATCTGTCAATCAATCAGTAGCGAATATGATCTTTAGCCACTGGGTCCAGCTTTGCTGCGACCTATTTGCCTCACCCCTCTACAACAAGTTGCAGTAATTACTTTGCTCTGATCCCCCCACCGGGGGAGTTACTTGAGGGATGCTCTGAGTCACGATTAGCTCCCGGGTCTCCTGTATGCCTACCCACTTCTTCCTCTGATTCCAAAGTTTTTACAGAAAGCAAGCAGGCTGAAGAGCTCAGTCATCCTCATTGCCCCCTTCTGGCCTTGGCAGGTACTGGTTCCCCTTCCTACTGTCTCTTGTGATATCCTCCATGGATACTGGAACCCACTCTGGATTTCCTCTCACCCATTGAGAATTCAGCACCCCAATCTCCATTCCCTCAAGCGAACCATATGGTTTCTCTGATACCAGTAATAGTTGGACAGTCCAGGCTTTCTTCCCATTAGTGATATTATCTTGACCTCCCAGAAAGCTTCTACCAAGAAAATCTAAAGAAGCAAAAGGAAAAAGATTTTCTATTTGGGCCTCTAATCAGAATATTGACCCCTTTTCAGCACCAATTTCAGCCATTCTTCTTTTTCTAACAACTCTTTAAAGAAATTGCTGTTTTTTTATACAGTTAAACTTCAGTTGGCAGTGATTTCAAATTTCCATTCTGGAAACAAATCTTTTTCTCTGGCTTTCTCTCGATTGTGTAGGACTTTCATGAAAGGTATTTTTCTCCTCAGATCTCCCAATAAAGAACCCTTCTCCTCCTTGGGACCTTACTGTGTTCCTTCAGGGTTTAACTCTCAGAAACCCTTTGAACCAGCAGAGAAATGTAATCTGAAGTACCTTTCCTGGAAACGATGATCTTGGTAGCTATTACTTCAGCAAAAAGAATTTCTGAGCTCCAGGTCCTATCAGTGAAGCCTCCCTATATTATTTTCCATAAAGACAGGGTGTCTCTGGGCACTAACCCTTCCTTTCTTCCTAAGGTGGCATCTGAAAATAACATCAACCAGTCCATACAGTTAACAGCCTTTCCAGATTTTATGAATAAGGGGGAATGCATGCTTAATCTCCTTGACACGCACAACTACATTTTTATCTTCACAGAACAAAGCGGTTCAGGAAGCCTGACCAACTATTTGTATGTTTTTCCCCAAATCGCTTGGGTTATTCAGCAACTTAAGTTACTCTAGCCAAGTGGATTACTGATTGCATTTCACTGGTTTATTCTGATAAAGGACTAAATTTACCACAACCTCCTCAAGCTCATTCTCCTCCTTGGATGGCTGCTTCATCTGCCTTTTCGTCAAGGACTTCCATTGATGACGTTAGTGCTGCAGCTACTTGGTCAAAGATGTATACATCTGTTAGACATTACAAACTGGACATTATTTCTCGAAGCAGAGCTTCATTTGGTTTAACAGTGCCCCTGCAGGTCCTTCCATGAGGCCCTCCTGAGGGTTACATATCTGGGGACTCTGCCCCATTGGTGAGGAAGAATGAAAAAGACATCAGATTTATTAATTATGTACTCACCATAACTTGGCATCTGTGTTGCCCAGTTTTTATTCTTCCTCAACTTCCCTCCCATCCATCCCCGTCCTTGTCACTCCTGGAAGTACCTGTTGGACTGTATTGGAACTATTCAGTTCCAGGTTTGAGCCCTGACACCTGCCTTTGTCTACTTCTGTTGTAAAATGGGAGATTAGGCAGCAAACTCGATCTGAAGTGTTGGAGATGGAATAAAGCATTATGGGTAGAGGGTGGAGCTTGAGAGCTGGATCTGAAGTCTATTGCATGCGGCCGAGTCGGATCCGAGGATTGGATCCAAACCCATTGGTGAGGAAGAATGAAAATGGACAACACAGATGCCAAGTTATAGTGAGGACATCACTAATAATTACATGTAAGTGTGGGTTGTGAGGAACAGTAATCACCAGGGATTACATGTTCATCTTTTGCCTTAATGGCACTTTCATGTAACAGTGGGCTGGGGGAAGAGTAGACTTTAGGGATTCTCTAGTCTTAAACACACTAATAAAAAAAAAAAGTGTAGTGTATCCCAACTCTGCACCATCCCAGCTTCTGTGCTACCAGTAGACACCAAGGATGTAATAGAAAAATTAAAGACTTGGGAGAAAAAAACGTAAATTAAAAAGGGAAGAAAACTGCTCTGAACTCTGCACCTTTGGCACAGAAAACATTCGCATTAACCAGCTGCAGTAAGGGTTTCTATATCAAAGTGTTCAATCAGATTCGAAACAAGTCCAATATAAATCCAAGTTGTTTATTATATTCGGACTAACAAGACAGAAACAGAGATGAGCGCTTTCACTAAAATTAGCTTCGTCAGATCTTTACATTCTCCAGTTTGAATCCATGCTTTATATAGTGTTGTCATTAATTACTAATTAAAGTAATTGATGGCAGTTAAGCAGTTATATAAGAGAAGGAAGATGATGCGTTCAAACATTTAAAAAAAATAAAATATCATTAAAAATATCATAAAACTCATCATTATCAGCTATGAAGCATAAAACATGGTTCATATGTCATAGAGATCGGTATCTCCGACCATAATATATGGAGCGTGCCTTTACATATTGTATAAGTCTTAAATTACAGTAGTAATTCATTCCATCATATATTAGAGGTACATAGTCCATTTAAACTACTTAAAATACATTAAAAAGACATTAAAAAAGAGAGTTTTATCATACAGAATGATCATTAAACCTTGAATATGAGATATTTATGTGGGACGTGAACTCCTAATGAAAATGATTATATATTCCATCATACTATATAAATAAATAATCAGCCCCGATTATTAGGGATATTATTTAAATATGTACATCATATACTGCCTAGATCTATAACAGTATCTTCAATAAAATAGTGGTTTGTGACATTATCTGAATAGAATATTATAAAATGTAATAGAGTGGTGAGCATAATAAATTTATTCAAGATCCTATATACATTAATAAATAAATAAATAAATAAATAAGTAAATAAAACTTGATTGTGTATATATGTATATGTATATAACCAATATGTGTATATATAAAATGCAACATGTATGTATGTGATATATCATTGTATGACGTATCAATTCATGTGTGTAAATATAATGGAGTGTATAATATAGAATGTTGAGGTTGAATACTTAAATAACTATGTGTAATATACATAATATAAAAAGTATGTTGATGTGTATGAACTGGATGAATATATATAGATGTGTATAATTGAAATAAATGTAAGTTATATGTATTAAAATATAAATTTAAATATGAATATAAATAAAGGTATAAATATAAATATAGATATAGATGTATGTATGAATATGGGTATATGTAAATAAATATGTATATCTTGATATATGTGTTTAAATATATTTGTTTAAAATATGAAAAGTATAAATTTATGTAAGTATATGAAATGAATGGGTATGTAAGTGGTTATATAAATGTATGAATGTATGTATGTAACCATTTCATTATATAAACGAATGTGAAAATATGTATGAAAAAATGTGTAAATATATATAGTTATGACATCATATGAAGGTATATGTGGGGGACATTGGGTCCATAAATACATGGATGATGGAGTGGATGGATAAAGGGTGGTTGGTATGAATGAGTAAATGTTTAAGCAGTTTAAAAATGTAAGTAGTGATGTGTAAATATGTGATGTTAATGTAAACTACATGCCGCTTGCATTATTTAATATGTCTTCGTTGCTTTAGGTATGGTTTGATCGAGGCCCTCTCATTCAGACCATGCCCCCTATCTGCTCTCAATAAAATTGTCCAACCACTCTCCTTATTTTCAGTATGACATCTTATGTTTCCTCCCCTTGGGTTTGGTGTTATAACCTCTATGAGGGAGCACTGCTATAGCATTAGAAAGATAAACATCAATAATGCCTTAGCAAAACATGTCATGGAAGCAGGTGAACAACATACTTTTACATTTAGGGTTTTAGAGGTTATAACACCAAACCCAAGGGAAGGAAACATAAGATGTCATACTGAAAATAAGGAGAGTGGTTGGATAATTTTATTGAGAGCAGATAGGGGGCATGGTCTGAATGAGAGGGCCTCGATGAAACCATACCTAAAGCAACGAAGACATATTAAATAATGCAAGCGGCATGTAGTTTACATTAACATCACATATTTACACATCACTACTTACATTTTTAAACTACTTAAACATTTACTCATTCATACCAACCACCCTTTATCCATCCACTCCATCATCCATGTATTTATGGACCCAATGTCCCCCACATATACCTTCATATGATGTCATAACTATATATATTTACACATTTTTTCATACATATTTTCACATTCGTTTATATAATGAAATGGTTACATACATACATTCATACATTTATATAACCACTTACATACCCATTCATTTCATATACTTACATAAATTTATACTTTTCATATTTTAAACAAATATATTTAAACACATATATCAAGATATACATATTTATTTACATATACCCATATTCATACATACATCTATATCTATATTTATATTTATACCTTTATTTATATTCATATTTAAATTTATATTTTAATACATATAACTTACATTTATTTCAATTATACACATCTATATATATTCATCCAGTTCATACACATCAACATACTTTTTATATTATGTATATTACACATAGTTATTTAAGTATTCAACCTCAACATTCTATATTATACACTCCATTATATTTACACACATGAATTGATACGTCATACAATGATATATCACATACATACATGTTGCATTTCATATATACACATATTGGTTATATACATATACATATATACACAATCAAGTTTTATTTACTTATTTATTTATTTATTTATTAATGTATATAGGATCTTGAATAAATTTATTATGCTCACCACTCTATTACATTTTATAATATTCTATTCAGATAATGTCACAAACCACTATTTTATTGAAGATACTGTTATAGATCTAGGCAGTATATGATGTACATATTTAAATAATATCCCTAATAATCGGGGCTGATTATTTATTTATATAGTATGATGGAATATATAATCATTTTCATTAGGAGTTCACGTCCCACATAAATATCTCATATTCAAGGTTTAATGATCATTCTGTATGATAAAACTCTCTTTTTTAATGTCTTTTTAATGTATTTTAAGTAGTTTAAATGGACTATGTACCTCTAATATATGATGGAATGAATTACTACTGTAATTTAAGACTTATACAATATGTAAAGGCACGCTCCATATATTATGGTCGGAGATACCGATCTCTATGACATATGAACCATGTTTTATGCTTCATAGCTGATAATGATGAGTTTTATGATATTTTTAATGATATTTTATTTTTTTAAATGTTTGAACGCATCATCTCCCTTCTCTTATATAACTGCTTAACTGCCATCAATTACTTTAATTAGTAATTAATGACAACACTATATAAAGCATGGATTCAAACTGGAGAATGTAAAGATCTGACTAAGCTAATTTTAGTGAAAGCGCTCATCTCTGTTTCTGTCTTGTTAGTCCGAATATAATAAACAACTTGGATTTATATTGGACTTGTTTCGAATCTGATTGAACACTTTGATACTGAACTGCATTTGGATTTTTCACACATCGTTTGTATGGAAACCACTTCGCGCACAAGTACCTGATGTTTTATTTTTGACTTACTCTAAAATTATATGGTATAAGTGCGTTAATCCGTTGGGCCGTTAACCTTTATGTTTATAAGGGTTTCTATATATTGAGACTCCCTGGCTTAACTCAATGTCTGCATTCATGAGTTAAGAGGGAGAGGCAGGGAATATTAAACATACCTCTCAACCTCACAACACAATAATTCTGCGTAAAGCCAAAAGTAATGCAGGTACATAGACATAGGGACGAGTTTTTAATTATTCCTCTTACAAGCTTAGAAAGTCTCTAGAATAACAGCTTTTGCACTAGCATGCAGTTATTGAAGGATGTGAAGTGTGAAAAACTGGCATTAATGGATGACTGTAATCATCCATGAACAACCAGAGAAGGGAAAAAAAGGAGACATTGAGGATGTTCTGACATCAGGGATGTGTGTGTGTGTGTGTGTGTGTGTGTGTGTGTGTGTGTGTGTGTGTGTGTGTGTGTGTGTGTGTGTGTGTGTGTGTGTGTCTAGGGTGGTGCTTGCTCCAATATGATGCCTGGACCACCAGTGTTAACTGATGTATGAAGCTGCTGATTAGCAATCACGGTAGTTAATGGTAATTCAGAGACATGCAGATAAGGAGGTCTTTCCTCATTGTGGCCAATGGCAATGTGTCTCTGAATCTGATAGTACTGCATCATGGAAACAGGTCTTTTTTACCAATGCCTGTAGTGTAAATACTGGGCTTCTTTCTGAGTCCTTTGGCATGTGCAAGGAGTTAGTTCCTATATCCCAGATGAAAATAATTTCCTTAGTTACATCCATTTGTTCCCCCAATATTTGTCAAATTACTCAGGGACTTGACTTGTTACATTCCCAAAAAAACATGTTCCCAATTCCCTCTGTCTTCCCCATCACATCTCCACCATTTGCTGTCTTCATGAGGAAAAAACATCTGAAGTCTAGTTGCGGTGTAAAGATCCTCAAGCAAACCCATTTTAAGCAAAAGTCACATACCTTCAGGCTGTTGTTGCATACTTGCAGACTTTACAGATTTCTTTCCATTGTTTGTTAACTTTCCATTTTCCTTCCTCAAATCTTTTGCAACCTCTGATTCTTATAATTATCCTGCAATATTTTATATGGTCTACTAAGTATCTCTTTTTTTAACAATAGCTTCTGCTCTGGAGTCAACTAAAAACTCTGTCAGAGCTGATCTATCAGTTAACACCCTCCTGTCCCTTTCTGTTTGCCTATATTGTGTCACTCCATGATAGGGAAGGCAATACCTAATCTGCAGTTCAAAATTCTGCTTGGCCGCATCCCACTCTGCTACCTTTCAGTAATAGTTGTTTGCTCCCAGTACTTTAGTTCTTTTGCTAATTTTTTCCAGAAAAAGCTCCAGTCCCCTCTTGCCTATTTTACATATCTCTACTCAAAGACATGGTCTATGGCTATAAATTTAAGTATTTCCTTGTTATCCATGAGTACTATCCCACTATAACTTGTTAGTTTCATCTCTATAGATTCTCAGCCGTGAGAACAGATCTTGACATAATGCTGAGAGGTTTTATTTGAGCTCTGCTGTCAGTGTCAAGACTGATTTTCTGTTTTCATCTTCCTGGTGTTAATAGGTGGAACCAGCCAAAACTTTGCTTGAGGTTTTGATAGTTCTCTGAAATAAGATGTGAATTTCCTAATAAAATATACTGAAAGTCCCAGACTTGCAGTGTATACATTGTTACAGTTTAATTGTGTGTATAGGTTTCATTATTATAATCACTGATGTCCATATGCATTTTTAATTTTACAGGTGCAGACGGATCCATCAGGAACATTTCTTGCTACTAGTTGTTCCGATAAAAACATTGCTGTCTTTGACTTTGTTACTGGGGAATGTGTATCAACAATGTTTGGACATTCAGGTTAGTTTTACCTTTTTATTTAGCTAGGAGAATGTATGCATTTGAAATTCAGTGTGTTAAATGTTTGGTTAACCCCCAACTAGTCAGAAACCAGCGACCGTCCTTAGTCGTCTGTAGTATGGTTCATCTTTTTATCCATTCTAGTTATGTATTTTTTTTTCTAGAGAAAGCTGTAAACTGGAATTCAAGGGCATTTCCTCTTTTTATAGGAGTGCCTCCTGATAACTCAGGTCAGACCCAGATGGCACTCCCTGTACTGGGTCAGTTACTTTCTTTTAAGGCAATGAAAAGAAGAAAGCCTTCCCTAAGAGAAAGAAAAAAGTATTCAAAGAGTTGGCCCATTGAAACCTCTTCTGTGTCTGTCAAAGCTAAACATATTCTTACGGGTGACCAGTTTCAAGATGCTGACCCTGATACTTTGTCTCTTCTGAACCAGAGGTGCATTTATTCACATACCCTATAGTGCATTGAGGTCAGGGTAAAACAAGGCAACTATTTAGATTTCTTCTTTTTTGCCCCCCCCTTTTGCAAAAACTAGGGTGTGTGTGTGTGTGTTTGTGTGTACTTGTATATGTATAAATATATATGTATCTGTATTTACGTGTGTGTGTGTGTGTGTGTGTGTATATATCTATATATATGTATATATCTATATATATATATATCTGTATATCTATATTTATCTATATATATCTATATATATATATATATATATATATATATATATATATATATATATACATATATATCTATATATATATATCTATATATATATATATATATATATATATATATATATATATATATATATGGATCTTCTTGATTTTGGCGAATTCCATTTCACCGAAACATGACATTCGTGAGTGGATTTACTAAAAAATGTGTTTCATCGAAAACGCACTTTCTTGTAAATCAGTAGGTAAAACAAAAAATAAATTGGCTAAATAAAGAAAAACATACAGTTTGCATGTTAACTTACTTGTACAGCAATGTTTAGTGTTGATGTGCAACTAAGCGGACTGTTGTTGAGATTGTAGTGCAGTGGGGGTGAGGGAACATTCCCTTTTCCCCACTGTAGTGCTATCTCGGAGTCAGAATATTAAAGTAGGGGGTGGGGGGCACAGCCCCACTGCATGAAAGTGTTTTAAGTGTTTAATTTTTTTTCCATGGATTTACATGAAAGGGCATTTTCGTTGAAACACACTTTCGTGTAAATGCATTCACGGATTTATGTTTCTTTGAAACGTAAATTCGATAAGACAGTAGATCCATATATAGATTTTATATATATATATAATGTGTCTGTGTGTGTGTGTGTGTGTGTGTGTGTGTGTGTATGTATATATATATATATATATATATATATATATATATATTTATATATATATATTTTTTTATAGGAGCGCTACAGAATCCTGAAAGTTCAAAATCCTGAAAACACACAGGATACCAACACTCACTGTATTCCAGCAGAAGTACATACAGAAACAAATAAAACACCAATTTATGAAATTTTAATTAAGGGTGACCGATTAATTATTATAATTATTATTATTATTACGAAAATAAAATTGCCAAAGATTCCAAAGACAGCCACAAGGCATTCTATAGCTATGTCAAGAATCTAAATGGCAATGCTCAGATCTGCTCTCAGCTACAACAAAATGGCATTAAATATACTGATCCTAAGGATATTGCCAGTATCCTGGCAGATCGATTCAGTGCAAACTTCACCCCCTCTCACCCCCTAAAGGGCTCATCTCAGTAATGAAAGATTGCCAAATTCCAGTAATGGCCACACAGGTAAAAAATGCACTCTCCAAAGCTAAGAATACAGCATCCATGGGACCAGATGACTCCCAGGCTGTGTACTACATGAACTACAAAATGAACTGGAACCTCACCTAAGTGTCATATTTAATCATAGCCTCACCTCAGGCTTCGTGCCCACTGAGTGGCGCACAACTACAGTTATCCCACACTACAATGGGGGATCCACCGTGGATCCGGGAAACTACCACCCCATCAGTCTGACGAGCCTGATCTGCAAGGCCATGGAACGTATTATTATGGAACTTTTAAACAAAGACATTGGCAACCTTCAAACACTGGACCCCATGCCGATTGAGTTAGAGAAAGACCTATCAAAGCACGGCTGTGTTTTGCAAGTGCATTAGCATAGTCTGCTGATCTGATAGCCGCATAGTGCTCTTTAATGCGGTCGGATAATTTGCGTGTTGTTTTGCCAATATAAAAAGCGGAGCAGGATGAGCAAGTGGCTGCATAGACCACGTATGTTAAATGGCAAAAGTAGTATTTGTTGTGTTTCACTGTGATATTACAATGAGGGAAAGTAACAGAAGGTCCTGTGAAAATGTACTGGCAGGAGACACAGCCATTACAAGTAAAAATGGCATTGGGATCATTCGATGTGTTCTCAGTTATTATGAAGGAAGGCATGTCCCTATTTTCAAATTTTGCACGTAGAGTGCGGGTTCTTTTATATGTGAAAAATGGTTGTGAACCTAGAGTGTTGTTAAGATCTCTATTCGTAAAGACAATATTCCAATTCCTCTGTATAATTTGCCTGATACTTTGCATATCTCGTGAGATCGGCAATGGAAAGCTGCAACATCTTTCTGTGGATCCGGTGTCAGTAGTAGGGTTAGGAGTAAAGCCATGCTAAAGAATTGGTTTATATGTTGAATGACGTGCATTAGTTACTCGTGTTGCTAAAAGTTTTTCCTATGTATGTGTATATATATATATATATATATATATATATATATATGTAT